>NC_029790.2:9222068-9232858 GCF_000816755.2 Arachis ipaensis | reverse complement strand
TCCTCTTCATTCCTCCTTCTTTTCCTTGGGTTGTCTGACCTGTCTTCCAGATATCTGTCTAATCGGCCTTCTCTGGCCAACTTTTCTATGACATTCTTTAAGTCGTAGCATTCATTGGTGGAATGTTCATAGAGCTTATGGTACTCATAGTATTCAGTCCGATTTTCTCCCTTCTTATGTTTAATTGGGTGAAGAGGTGGGAACTTTTCTGTTGGCATATCTCTCTGTAAACATCTACTAGAGAGACTCTTAAAGGGGTGTAGTTGTGGTACCTCTGGGGCTTTTCTGAGTTTTGGTCGTCCTTCTTTTTAGGTTTTTTTTTCTTTTTTTTTTTGGAGATGGATAGGTTGGGTTGGGTTGTGGAAAAGGTTCCTTTAGTCGGAAATTCTCTTCCATGTTGATATATTTCTCTGCCCTTTCTTGGAATTCATTCAGAGAAGATGGAAGCCGCTTAGATATTGACTGGGAGAATGACCCTTCTCTAAGGCCATTGACCAATCCCATGATCACGGCTTCAGTAGGGAGATTTTGAATCTCCAAGCATACCTTGTTGAACCTTTCCATGTAGTCTCAGAGGGTTTCTCCGGCCTCTTGCTTGACTCCTAGCAGGCTCGGGACGTGCTTTGTTTTATCCTTCTGGATGGAGAATCTGGTTAGAAACTTCCTTGCCAAGTCGTCAAAGATAGTTACCGACCTGGGGGGGCAAGTTGTCAAACCACTTCATTGCCGCTTTGGTCAGAGTTGTTGGGAAGGCTTTGCAACGGGTAGTGTCAGAGGCGTCAGCCAGGTACATCCTGCTTTTAAAGTTGCTGAGATGGTGCCTTGAGTCGGTCGTCCCGTCATAGAGATTCATGTCAGGTGTTTTGAAGTTTCTGGGAACTTTGACCCGCATAATCTCTTCTATGAATAGGTCTTCCCCACCTAAGGGGTTGTCTACCCCATCTATTCGGTTACTTCGATTGCAAAGGTCGGCTTCTAACTTCAGGAGCTTTTCTTCTAGCTCCCTTCGTCGTCTTACCTCTCTTCGCAGCTCTCGTTCCGCTTCTCGTTGTCGCCCGGCCTCGTACTCCAGCTGTTCTAGCCATTCTCGTTGGCCACGAAACATACCCAATATCTCAGCTGTTTGTGGGGTTCTTCCTCTTTAGGGTGATGGATTTTCGAATGGATCTGCCTTGGCTGGGGGTTTGCTGATGGCCCTTCCCCATGAGGACCATGCATTTGGTATGGTGAAGGTAGTATAATGGCGTTGCCCTCTGGTTAGGATTCAGCTTCAGATTTAGACGCCGTGTGGCCGTCTTCATACTGGAGGTCCACCATTATCAGAAGGTGAATTTCAAGTCTCCGGCAACAGCACTTTACCCAACCCACAAAAAATCTTACCCGCACCTTATCTGTTGCGAGTCAGATTGACAACCCTACCAACTACGGATCGAATTGACAACCTTACTCAACCAGATTGGGTCGGATTAATTACCGGCAGATAAAGTACATGTTGCCACCTCTAACTACAATATATAGTTCTCACTTCTCACTGTTAAGGCTTGCCAAAATAAAATATTCCAAAACAACAAAACTAACAAGTTAACATATTCATCAATACAGTAACTCCACTAATGAAGGAGGGTGACTTTGGCCGTTTGGGGGTCAACTATTGGAAGACTGAGCTCTGCAAGTTTCGACAGCAAGTAATTTGTCAGATCTGTTGAGGAAAAGAGCAGTAGTGGTGGGGCTCCGCCTAGAGGTTTGCGTCGGTGAGAAGAACAACGACCGGCCACCGTCGTAGGCGGAGGTTTGCGATCCATCAAGGAGTAGCGGCAGTGATGGACTCCAATTAAAAGAAGGAACAGCAACCGGCCATCATCGTAGGCAGAGGTTTGCGATCCATCGAGTAGCGGCAACGATCGACTCCGATTAAAGGCAATCGTTAACGTCATTCACTGTAACTCCCGGAGAGGTGTCATTTTGTAGACTTTGTGTGTCACTTATCAAGTTTTTTATCCCCTTTCTTTTTAGTCGCCGATTGTTCAAGTTCCAATCAAATTGTCATAACACATGTCTATTTTTAGTTGTATCAATTAATTTTCTCATATACAAAAGTCCATTTATATAGGTGAAGACTCACCTAAAGTATCTTCATATGAAATTGATAATCGAAAATAATTTAATTAAATTTATCAAATTATCGTCTTAAATTTCCTTTATTCGATTGTCATCTCATTTTTATCAACACGAGCAGCAGCTACAATGGACGGGAGTCGGAGATGCTCCATCATTCGAGACCTTCATTCTTCTCTTTGAAGACGGCGTGGTAGCAGCACATGCGATTATGGAAGCGGCCTTCTTGAAGAGGCGCCGCATTCTTGAAGAGGCGAGATACAAACTCTTGTTCTTGCTTATACTTGGGTTACGCCTAATCAAAAAATAAAAGTGAAAACTCAGGTATAGTTAATTTTACGTAAAGTTGATAATTAAGAATATTAAATGATTTGATTAATTTGACTAAACTGCACTTAAGTTTCTACCAAAGATGGAACTAGATGAAATATTAGAAAGGAACAAAAAATATTTATACAATAAAATAAGATTAAAATAAAATTTTAAAGATAGACTAAACTAAAATTTACATATAAAATTATATGTAAAAAATTAAAATTAGGGGAAAGCAATAGCCCCTTTTCTTAGTAGGTAGCTCCGCCGCGGACTACTATTAACATTTTGAGAAAAGGACAAATAGGTCCTTGACTTTTTGCCCCGTGGACATTTTCGTCCCTGAGTATTTAAAAATACTTTTAAATCCCCGACCTTCACAAATCTTGGACGGATGAGTCCCTCCGTCGAATTGCCTCCGCCAGACTCGCCGGAGAAGTCTGATGTGGCTCTCGTATGGATGACGTGGCATGACTGGTTGACACCTGGACTGCTGACTGGAAAGCTACATTACAAAATTGGACAAATAAGTCCCTGCACCACTAAACTACGTCGTTTTGATTTCATCCCTAATCCTTAAATTGATTGCGTTTCTTTCTGGAGGCCAGTGTGAGGAGCTCAACTTGCATCAACCATGGCTGCTATACCTCAATCCCCTCTGTTTTTGATAAGCTTTATATATGCTTAGAAGCATGCAAACGGGGGTTCAAGAGTGGGTGTAGGCCATTGATACATCTTGATGGCTGTTTTTTGAAGACTTATTACGGTGGACAATTCCTCACAGTAGTGGTTCAGGATGCAAATAAACAATTTTATGTGATTGCCTACGGAGTAGCTAGGTCTGAAACTAAGGAATCCTGGAAGTGATTTTTGACTCTGCTCCAAGAGAATTTGGGGGATGTGCAGACTCATGGTTGGAACTTTATGTCCGACCAACAAAAAGTAAACTTGATAACTACTTTATGCCCTGGCATAGTGTTATGTAATTCTTTAATGATGAGTGTTATTGAATACTAGATTATTTCTTAGTAGCTGTATACAACTGCTGCTTTACTTAATATGAATTAGTGCTGTTAGTTTAGTATGAATGTACAACTGCTGCATAACTTGATATGAATTAGTGCTGTTTTACTTGCTATGTATGTACTACTGCTGCATAAATATAAAAATTTATAGAGATATCAGTTAAAGTTATAATCAAAGAAAGTTACTGCTGCATAACTTGATATGAATTAGTGCTGTTTTACTTGCTATGTATGTACTACTGCTGCATAAGTATAAAAATTTATAGAGATATGAGTGAAAGTTATAATCAAAGGAAGTTACTGCTGCATAAGTATAAAAATTTATAGAGATATAAGTTAGTTATAATCATAGGAAGTTACTGTTGCATAACTTGTTATAACTTGTAAGAATGTACTTACTATGAATGTACTACTACTGCTGCATAACTTGTTATACTCGTAATGAAGATTATTGAGATAAGAGTTAATGTTATAATCAAAGCAAGTTAATTAGTTAGTTACCAATCGTGACATGCTATATACGTTGACTTCTTGATGATATAATCAAAGCAAGTTAATTAGTTAATGTTATAATCAAAGCAAGTTAATTAGTTAGTTTCCACTATAACTCTGCTGTACATACTATATATATATAGCAGCATGTACTTCTAATCATGTAACTTCTACAATAATTCAATCCATGTAATCTTTATTAGTATATTCCTTTCTTTTGCAAACTCTCTGAACTCGTATCAAATAAAATTGTATCGATTATTTTAGATATTTATGAAAATTTTTAATTAGTTATATATTATAATTAAAAACTATCTAAATAACAATTAGGTTTCATAAAAATTCAATTTTTAATACTATGTTCTTGGGTAGCAAATGTATGATGACTGCTGTGTTACTTGATATGATTGTGTAACTGCTATGTAGGGATTGTTATCTGCATTGAAGTCAGTTATGCCAAATGCTCATCACCAAAACTGTGTGATGCACATTTGAAAAAAATTTATCAACTGTTTTAAGGACTTCTAAGGTAACTTGCAGTAAATGTGACTCAGAGGGACATAATTACAAGACATTCAAGGATGCTCCATCTAACCCCAACTGAAAATCTAAGACCAAGAAGTCTAAAAAAGGTGGGACAAGTCAGTCACTATCACGGTCAGCACCAAAAGATGATGTTAATATTGTATTTATTCTTAGTAATCTGGATATATGGTGTATATATATGTTTAGTTCAATATTTGATAATTTATATAGTAATGATCAACATTGGTCAATTTAATTGGACAGGATGCCCCTAACACCCAAAGTGCTCCATCTAGCCAGGCTGCTTCTAGCCAGGCTGCATCTAGCCAGATTCCAGATGTAAGTTTTATATATTATTGTGAAATGTTGACCCTTTAAACTGTTATTTATCCTAAGTCTCATGAATACTGTCTTATGTATCACAACCAGGTTCCAAGTGCTGTGGCAGCAACACCAAATCCTGTAACACCAGCTTCCGTGGCAGACCAACTCACAACCAGAGATACACCATTTAGGCCTCCACTTCAAGTTCCATCCACAGCTCACCAAACAGTTCAACCAAAAACTTCAAAAATCAGGCCCAAACAGAAGATATTCAGGCCACCTGCCCCACTTTGTCCCAGTTCACTCACCTCCAAGTCAGCCTGCACCACCACAGCTTCAACCACAAGGTGCTCCACATAGCCCACAACCATCTCAAGTCAGGCCAGGACCAAGTACAACAGCTTCTAAGGAGACATTGGCAGCAGCAAGCATAGCAACAACAAGACTGTTCAAATTCATTCCTAATCCACCATCCATCAATCCAAAAACATGAAGAAATATGACACCTTGGGCATCCCACTATGCCTTGTAATAGCATTTAGGAAATTTGACTGTGAGAACAATATTTTTTTGGGAGAATTTGTTTTTTTTGGAGAAGCTCTTAGGATTTTATAAACTGTTGCAAACTTGTTAGGTGTTTGAGGCTTACTTTTGTGATGTTAAGCTTCATAATACTAGACACTTAAACAGATTTGTTCTTTTTGGGCAGCTTTTAGAAAATTTAAGTGTCGCAAAGATGTTTATATAACTTTCCATATATGTTATGTGTTCATGTATACAACTTTCATGCCTACTTTCCTCAATCATTTAATGCTTCTTTAGATATTGACAACATAATTTCAACAACCTACTAATATCATAACTTTAATTGCATTTAGATAGATAATATGATATATAAATTGCCTAAACAGCATGTTTCAATACACAACAAAAACCTGGATTAACACATTTTTCTACTCTACTTTCTAAAATTCATTTCTCAATCACTAAATACATAAAAAAGCAGCCACAATTGCACATACAATTATAACAATACAACAAGCTAACGGGTTTTTTTTCTTCTCTAACACAGTAACCTTCTCCTCCAGTACAGCCATCCTATGACAAAATTCCTCTTCCTCTTCAACAACTTCTGCCTCTTTCTCAATCAGAGGTCTTTTATCAAAGATGCAACCATTGCTTCCCATTCTAGCAAGATGCTCATCGACCCAAAGAAAAAACTTGCAATGCAGTTGGTTTCCCTGTCAAAATTCCCAAAATAATGTACTATATCAAACCATTCAAACAGAACAAAATTCCCAGGTTTTTTTTATCTTACCTTATAGAATGGGCAACACAAAAAGACTCTGTTTGGGTTGCTAATCGTCTTCGACATATACATTATCGCATAAACTCCACAGAAACATCTCGGGGCGACATCGTCCTTTAGGTCTCCGTCGTGCACAACACAAGGGTCTGAGCTTGAAGCAAAATTTTCTTCTCTTACTCCTCTGCGGCTTCTTCTCGATGTTGCTAATGCTCCATTAGCAGCCATGGTTGATGCAGGTTGAGCTCCTCACACTGGCCTCCAGAAAGAAACGCAATCAATTTAAGGATTAGGGATGAAATCAAAATGACGTAGTTTAGTGGTGCAGGGACTTATTTGTCCAATTTTGTAATGTAGCTTTCCAGTCAGCAGTCCAGGTGTCAACCAGTCATGCCACGTCATCCGCACGAGAGTCACATCAGACTTCTCCGGCGAGTCTGGCGGAGGCAATTCGACGGAGGGACTCATCCATCCAAGATTTGTGAAGGTCGGAGATTTAAAAGTATTTTCAAATGCTCAGGGACGAAAATGTCCGCGGGACAAAAGGTTAGGGATCTATTTGTCCTTTTCTCTAACATTTTTCATAACAAGCTCCCATCACCTAATAGAAAATGTCACATGTCAGCACACTAGTGACTGGTCAATTTGTGGGCACCGTTAGCCACGAAAGTCCATGCCAGCACAGAGCTCCCTTATATTGTTTGATGCTCACAACCTACATTTTACATAATGCAAGCAGCTGGAAATGGCATGGCCTACTCGTAACTCGTTGGAACAAGAGACTTGTTGTTGAAACCCCATTTTAGTTTGTATTTGATAAACTGTAAATAAAGATCGATCGTATGCTTTTATTTTATTTTTAGTTTGAAAAGTTAAGTGTGCTCATGACGATATTTTCAAGATTAATTTGTGTCTTTTAACAACTCCTACCTTTTATCAATTTAAACCAAGACCCACATAACACCACACACGTACACCTTCCAATTTGAACAGAAAGCTACCACAGCCAACGTGAACCCTTAATCACTGCAACAAAATCGGCATATTTAACAATTATCCCACACATACCTATTTTGGGTATATAGATGCAACGAACAACTGAAACTATAAAAGCCCACCCTAGTTCCCTTTTTCAATCAAGGCAAATCTTTTGCCCTGCCTCTTATTTCTTTTGAATAAATTTAATAATAATTATTTTCCAAAAGAAAAAGAAGACAATGGCTTATAACAATAGCCTTCTCCTCATTGTGACACTCTCCTCTCTCCTCCTTTCAGGCCATGCCTATCGATACACAGGGATGTCAATCTGGTTCACTAATCCAGCCCCCGCCCCGGCCCCCGGCCCGGTCACCGCTGAACCCACCAATCCAGTTAACGACTTCTTCAGCGGCTTGAACGACAACCTCAACCTCGACCTTGGCCTCAACCTTGAAGGTGATGCAAAATCCAAGGCCCAGCAGATCGCGGATTTCTGCACTGGCATCCAGAACCCTGATTTCTGTGCCGAAACCATTGCACCATTCGTGAAGGGGAAATTTGATCCAATCAAGGCCCTTGAAACTCAGATGAACGCCGCCCTCAACCATTCGTTGGAGGTTGTGGCGGATATCGCAAAATCACTGAAGGACCACACCACCCCAAAGAAGGCAATGGCTGCTCTGTCCATCTGCAAGGAGTGCTACGACAATGCAGTAGATGCCATCATCTCCAGGAGCCATCAACCCTATTTGCAAAGAGGCTCTTAATGCTGCTAGTCAATTTATTTCAAAGTCCTTGGTAATCTTCGACGCCTCGATCAATAACCAGAACAATTTCCTTTTTTAATTAATCTAATCAATATTGGAGGTGGAGGAGGAGGAGGTGCACATGGTAGCCATATATATGGCTGCTAATTCTTTATGGTGTATCATCGTTGTAATTAATTTGTGAGATGTAATCTTTTACCAACGAAATACAACAATATATATTGAGGAATTTTTATTATAATACTCTGCAAAACTTCCAAGCTGCAAAAGAAAGAAAGCAACATAATAACTTCACTAACATCCTCACTCATCACATGTGAAATATTAAGTTATTAATAAATATTAAATTGTTTGATGCTCACAACCGACATTTTACAGAATGAGATGGCCGGAAATGGCATGGCCTACCCGTTACCGTTAGAACAAGAGCATTGTTTTTTCTGACCCCCAACGTTCTCAAAATGCTGGCGTATAAAAATGAATTAAAATGCTAATACGAAACACCCGTTTTCAAGGTTTTTCCCTTTTTTTTTTTGAAAAATCCATTTTTGTCCATATTGTTAAAGTTCCCGAGTTACTGTGAATGGATTAAATCTTAATGATAATTAAGCAAATACTTTCAATTTGTCAATCATTATATCAAATATACAAAAAACTTATCAAATACTTACAAAGAGAGGAGATATATATGATGTGATATTAATATGAAAATACAACGGTGTTACATATTACAAACATGATAGGATTGTATTATAATATGCAAGATTTGTTTAAAATTAACTTGAAACATAAATCTTAAATTTAAGAAAAAAAAGTGAAATTATGACTTAATATTATAAAAATGTTGGAAAAGTTTAGGGGCCAACAACTTTTGTGTTTTCTGACCAACACTTAACCATCAAAACAAAAGTGAGTGATCTCCCACCATTAAATGTGATCTCACACCATTAAAAACACTATTGATAGCCAATTGATGGTTACAAAACACCAAAATTGCTGTCCCCTAGCATTCCTCAAAAATGTATTATATAAACACACTAAAGTTTATTTATCGTATTGGTTACTATGAACCTTTCATTTCTATGCATATACAAATTAGACAAATTAAACCAAAGTTTTCTAAACTATAATTGGAAGTTTCTAACCAAGTAATTTGGATGATCATTGAAGGTACAAAACAGAGAAAGAATAGGACTCAAGAACTTGTGCAGAAAACAGAGTTTTCAACCTTAGCATGATGGAGTTTGAGTGGTAATTTTTAAATGAGAGTCTAGATTTTGAGTGGTCATTTTAAATTGGAGTCTAGATTGAGTGTTCAGTCTTACAGTAACATTGGAAAATTCTGTAACTGCAAAATACTAAAGTTGAGATAGCTAAATTGTTCCTTTCATAATTTTAGTTGTAGGTCATGGATTGAAGCCAGACATTTTTTAAAACTGTGTTTATTCAATTTGCAGTATATGTATCATTTTGGCATTTGCAAGTGACAAGATCACCCCAAAATTATCTATGCAAGTGTGTTTTCTAAAAACTGAACCGGTGATAGTAGAAATTCAAAAATTTAAGATTTAATTGCAATTGAATTGAATATAATAAAATAATATATTTGTATATAAATTATATAATTTTAAAAATAATTTTTTATATTTTATTAGTTTAAACCGATTAACTTTTAAAAAATAGAACTCGTTTAATCAGTTAATTAATTGTTTGACCAATTTCTTAATTTTTTTATCGATTTGCTGCTGAGCAGTTTTAAGCTTGAACCAAACTGATTTAGCGATTGATTCCCAATTCGATTATCAGAACATTCGTGTAAAATATTAATATTCATAGTTGTAATTTGTTGATGGAGCAATGTTACATATGGCCAATAAATGTATTTTTATATGAAATATCTAAAAATATATGGCGTTGATTAAATCTTAAATATTAAACTCTAAATACTAAATTCTAATAATATAAAATTACAATGTTGGCCCAAAAACTATATTTGTATACAGAGACATTGAAATAGAAATATAGTCATACAAAATTATGTTCGGTAGATGAAATATAAATATAGATATTGTGTCTTGAGACACTGAATTAATATATCTTATATCATTTTTGTCAGGAAAAACATAGAAACGTTAACAAAAAATACAATTTATTTTTCTATTTTTTATTATTTTTAATAATTTTTTATTATTATATTTTTTATTATTTTACTTTTCTTCTAAATTTTTATGCAAAAGAAAATAAAAGAAATTTTGACTTATATAATTTATTTTCTTTATATATAATTTATTAACAAATAAAATACAAAAACACAATTTTTTGTGTGTACTTTCTTTGTGTCCTATCTTATTCTTTATTCAACCAAATGCAGCTAAGAAGTGATGGTCCCTTAATTTCTCACTAAATAATGGCATATTGTTCAAGTGATCAATAATTTCGTATTATATTAGTTACATGTGGATTACAAGCCTGTTCACTTACTATGAAATCCATCACAGTAACAACTACAACCAGCAGAAATAATCATGCCTGTGGATAGTAGTGCACTAGTGCTGGTATAGAAGAGTCTAAGGCAGATAGAAAAGGATCCGAGGCAGTTATTTCAGTTGAGTCTGGTACACCAGCAATACCAGAATTATCTAGCTAGTGAGGGTTTACTTGGTCATCAAGCCATTACTTAATATCTTAGCCTATGAATAGATGTTACTAGTACAAATAGGTACAGTATGAACAATTGTAATCAAGTCAAGAAGTAATAATCAATTGAACCAAATCTCATCATTTTCTTTCTCTGCATTCTCTGTTTCCATCTCTCTCCAAACTCATAATGCCAAAGCAATATAACACTACAGCCAATTCATCATTTGTTAGGACTTATATTAATATATTAAAATATATTAATATATATAGTTCATTTGTCGTATTTTTATTTATTTATATTTTTCT
>NC_029790.2:9210970-9222048 GCF_000816755.2 Arachis ipaensis | reverse complement strand
TTTACACCTTTATTTTGAATCAAAATAAATACTTTCATTTAATGTAATTTACCATCATTCAACATCATAATACGCATCTCCACCTAACAAGTTTTTATAAATAGAATTTTCTATTTTCTATTTTGTTGATAATTCACAACTGCACAAGCTATAATTGTGAAAGTCAAAATAGGAAAGGGTCATAACAAACATGATGGTATGAAGAGAAAAATTCTAAATTTGAGAGAAGTTAGTTTCCCTAGCTAGCAAGCTATTTTTGGCATATAGATAGATGCTATAAAAGGAGACCATATTGCTGCTAATTGAATCAAGGCAAACAAAAGCATCTATCTATTCTCCTTTGTCTTTAACTTTGTTGAATAAAGAGAAGAAGAAAAAAACTCTTCTTCCAAAGACAAAGGAGGATAAATACAATGGCATTCAATAAGAGCCTTTTCTTTATTGTGGCACTTTCCTCCGTCCTCCTTTCAACCCATGCTTTTAACTTCCCAGCAGGAGCCCCAGCTCCGTCACCGGTACCCTCCGTCAACCCCACCGGCGAGCTTACCAAAACCGCTGGCCTCTTCGGCGGCTTAGGCTCCAACCTCTTCAACCTCAAGCTGGAAGGTGATGCAGCAAAATTCAGGGCCCAAATCCAACACTTCTGCACTGGCACCGAGAACCCTGTCCTCTGTGCCAAGACCATTGCACCATTCGTCCATGGCTTCATGTTCGATCCATTCAAGGCCCTTGAAGCCGAGATGAAAATCACCCTCAACGTCACCTTGGAGGTTCATGCTAGCATCGTCGTCGAAGTTGACAGCCCTGCCACCCAAGATGCCGCCAAGGGTGCTCTCCATGTCTGCAAGAGCTGCTACAAGAACATGATTGAAACCATTCAGGAAGCTTTGGAACTCGTTCAGCGCTTTGATGTTGTTGATGCTTACTACAAGTTCAGCTCTGTGTTGTCTGATAGATCTGCCTGTGATGATGCTTTCGTTGAATCCAAGGGTGTCACCAACCCCATTTCCGAAAAATCTGCTCTTGTTTATCAACTCGGTGGAAACTGCTTGGCCATCATGGACGGCTGGATCAACAACCACAACAACTTCTTGTTCTAAGCACTCATGCTGTAATTCATTATTAATGGATGTATAAGAGAAGACGGAGGAGGAAGAGGAGGAGGTGCAAGAGGTGTAATCGCCATTCTTTCTGCTCAAAGAGCTCCTTTGTTCTTCTCATAGAATGTATCGTTTTATTTTATATTGGCAGGATAATATTTATTAGGTATTTATTATATTCTGTCCAAAGACAATTTTTGTAACCTTTTATACATTCATTGATTTGGCTCGTAAATCTGTTCTCTCTTTTTTTTTCTAATGAGAATTTTGTGCTTTTCTCTTATACTACTTGAATTCGAAATTCTTTAAAAAAATAAAAAATATAATTTTCAATATTCTAAATATCAAATATTAAATTTTGAATTTTAATAATATAAAAATAAAATATTGACTAAATATTAATTAATATTAATAAAATATTTTTTGTTTTTTTAATATTATCGTTCCAAAATAAATATCTTGAATAACTACGACAGAATTTTTTTGATACTTCAATTAATGATTCGTACAGAGGGTATAATGTTTTTCAATTAATCTCTACGTCTAAATCATTTAACCAACTAAGTCCAATTAAGCAGTTTTGACTTAATTCATCTCTACCTACAACTATTTCTAACAAATTTTTGACTCAATACACAAATATATATATATAACTGTCTTTTTCATGCGGATTTTATTTCCTTTTTTGAACTTTTTTAGCGTTTTTTGCATCTCTACGTTCTGTTCCATCTCTATGTTTTTTGCGTTTCTCTTCCTTTTCTATGTTCTCTTCGTTCTCTTCGTTCAAGTTCAATGCTCGTTTATCTGATTTGAATTAGATCAAAGACTTTGAAATCAAGCTATGAAATCAGGTTTGAACAGGTATTTCGTTGTCGAAGATAATGAATGATTCAAGTTCAGACCGTCAATTGAACCAGAGCGAAGTGGATTATTGTTTTGAATCAAATCAAGTGGCTGAGGTGTGGTTTGATTCTAGTTAATGTAGTTCGTTAGTAGTTTATGATTCTGTAGGTGAATAATATTATTTTTGTCTTTGGAAATTATTGTTTATGGTTGATGGTTTGAATTGAATGTAACGTAGGAGTTCTGAATCTGAATTATTATTGTCATAAATCTGTTCTGTTCTCGTTTCGATGTATTTCTATTATAAATTGGTGTATTTTGGAAATCTTTTGATATATTTTTAGGTTCAGACTATCAATTGAACCAGGACAAATTGTATTATTATTTTGAACCGAATCAAGTGGTGAGGTGTGATTTGAATATAGTTAATGTAGTTTGTTAGTTGTTTATGATTTTGTAGTTGAATAATTTTGTTTTTGTTTCTGAAAATTATTATTCATGGTTGATGGTTTGAATTTGAATGTAATGTACGAGTTCTGAATCTAATTTTATTATTTTGATGAATCTGTTTCGTTCAAAATTTCGGTGTATTTTAGATTCTAATATGGTTTATTTTGGAACGATTTCGGTGTATTTTTAGTTTCTATGTGATGTTGATGAGCAGCTTGTTTCAAAGGTTGCGATGACTTTTAACACTTTTGAAGAAGCTGAAAAATTCTACAAAGATTATTCTAAACTTGCAGGTTTTTCTACGAAAATTCGGAACACAAATAAGAAGGAAAATGAAATTAAGAACCAGTTGGTTACATGTACCAGAGAGGGGAAATGGAAATCGAACATATCTCCAACTGAGAAGACAAATTCCTCAGCTGGATTAAATTATCCTGCAAAAATTTATGTACATATATTGAAAGACGTTGGTGTTTGGATCATTTCGAGGGTTGTGTTGCATCATTCACATCCGTGCTATCCAAATCAAGTAGAGATGCTTAAACAACATAGGTAATTAAGCATGTTTGTACGACATACAATAGAGAATAACGAGAAAGTCGGAATCAGACCAAGCAAAACATATCAATCATTTGTCACAGCAGTAGGGGTCATCGTGAATTAAGTTTTATTAAAAAAGATGTGAGAAATTACATCACGAGAGAAGTGTGGAATGTTTTGGAACTAGAGGATGCAAAAGAATTTGAAAAATACTTATTAAGAATGAAAGAGAAGAATCAGAATGTATTTTTCGAGCTTGAACTTGAGGTTGATCAGTCAATTAAGATTGCTTTTTGGACCAACGCAAGAAGCAGGGTTCTCTGTGAGTATTTTATAAATGTTATTTCATTCGATAACACTTATAATACAAACAGGTAATATTTTGTTTTGGTTTATGTGTATTTTGAAACACTTTCGATGTATATAGATAGTTTTTCAGTGTATATATGATTTGTTTCTGTGTCGTTGTATTCAAGTATAATATGGTTTTTGGTTCTTTTGTTGGCCTGAATCACCACGGTCAGTCAACACTTCTGGGATGTACTTTGATGAAAACGAGGATATTCAATCATTCAAATTGTTATTTGAATGTTGACTTCATTGCATGCATGGGAGAAAATGCTCCGAAAGGCATTCTTATCAATCAATGTACATCGATGCAAAGGGTTATTGAAGCTTGTATGCCCACAATAATTCACCGGCGGTGTATTTGGCATATCATGAAGAAGATCCCAAGTAAATTTAAGGGCTACAAGTGACACGAAAAAATTGAACACCAAATAACTTATGTTGTTTGGAACTCTTTTACAAAAAAATCATTTGATAGGAATTAAAATGATCTTTTGATGAAGTATGGTGTTGGGGACAATAAGTGACTTTCAGGTAATGGTGTCTTTATTAGGATTAACTGATGTTGTTACTTTTAGTGTGTGGATATTTATGTGTTTTGCTTGTGCAGTAGAGATGTCAAATTGTATGTCTTCAGTATATTTTGGTTCTGATTTAGGTATTTTCTGATTTTTTCATAGCTTTTCGAAGATCGTTGTCATTTATGATTCAA
The DNA here is from genome assembly GCF_000816755.2 of Arachis ipaensis. Classification (NCBI taxonomy): domain Eukaryota; kingdom Viridiplantae; phylum Streptophyta; class Magnoliopsida; order Fabales; family Fabaceae; genus Arachis; species Arachis ipaensis. The sequence continues at coordinate 9,218,055 of NC_029790.2, read as the reverse complement.
GTTTATCTCGATCACCACTTCTGGGCCGGGATGAAAAGCACACAAAGGAGCGAGAGCATGCATGCTTTTTTAAAAAAGTTTATTACGTGCAACAGCTCACTTATCCAATTTGTCAATCAGCATGATAATTGCTTAGGAAGTAGAGAGCAGGGAGAGAAGTGAATGCTGCAGATTTTCATACCGTCATATCGTGTGAAACAAAATCCTCAATAGAAGCTCAATTTTAGCATGTGTATACTCACAAGAAGTTCACGGAAGTCCAAGCACAATTTATAGGAAAGGTGAATTATATCACAAGATCAACGCATTCTGCTCTAGGTTATACGGTATATGAAGTTGTAGAACAGGTTTCTAACTCAACAAGTTTGTGTTACATACGACGCGATATCATCTGAAGTTAAATGTCAGTGCTTATTATTCGAGTCAAGAGGGATATTGTGCCGTCACTCTCTGAGCCCATTAACCTTTGAACGAGTAAATAAAGTGTCACTAAGATATATTGGAACGATGGAGTAAGAACGTAAAGAGGAGGCACACACATATCAAGAGCAGCCACGACGAGCCTCTATTGGAGCCAAGAAGTAGGAGATTTAACAATTTGGTGTTTTGGTCACAAAATATTTGTGAATTTACATTAGAATATGAGGAGTTGACTATGATTTTGCACTGCGCATATGATAATGCTATGGTTGAAATGCAAGAATACAAAGCTAAAAGTAAAAAGAAAAATGTTCATTATCTCATGATGATGCTTCATTGGAAGATATTAACGAGCTTTAAAGCCCTCCATAGGTGAGAACAAGAGAATGTCCAAAAAATAGATTGGGATTGAACACGAAAAAATAAATTGCAAATGCTTTGAAAAAAAAAGAAAAAGAACGCTCTAAGTGAAATAAAAGTGATGTTCTTTAAACAGGAGAAATTGAGTTTGTGCATGTTAATAGTTTTGCTAATATATGGTTTACTTTTCGCAGTTGAACCTTTTTTATGGTGGTTTAGCGGTACAGTCAAATTCCAACCATTATCATGGACATTTATGAATTATCAGTTCAGAAATTCAAGAGAATAGGAGTGATTTTCGGTGTTCTTATGAATCCATTTCGTTGTCTTTGACACAATTTTGGCGTAATCTATGTAATATTTTTTTTATGGAAATGAGATTTAGTTTTTAAATTTTATTATTTTGTTCTATTTTACCATGTTGCTGGTTGTTTTGAAATTAGTTTCTTCAATTATTTGATGGAATTTGTTTGTTTTAAATATACAGTATATAGACAATTCAATACTTAAGCAGTGTAGAAAATCAACCTACAGAATTTGGTGTTTATTTGAATAGTTTTCAGTGTATTCAAAAAGCAATTTAGTGTATTATAGAATTTATTCTTCTTTTTCTATATTTTTTTTAACCTGGATTCATTCAGATTAACAACATTTCAATACAGTATAGACAGGTTCATAGAAGTTTTATTTTACAAAGAAAATTTATGAAAAACTTGAATTGAATATTTACAAAGATACAAAGTATGTGTTTGTCTGAACTATACATTGCACAGACAATTAAGTACACAATCAGTATAGAAATTCTTAACAATTTACAATATTCAAACTATTTACTATCAATATCTCCTGATTTTAATTGTACAGTAAGGAGTTAATAATGCAGCAGATGGCTTGGATAGTCTGATGGCTTTAGATTCTTGAATGGCTTTATCTTTGATTTGATTCATTTCGTCAAATAGAATGAATGAAGCATATGTGACTCTGAAATGATCAACTTGTTCCTACAGTTTAAAGAAATTTCTTTATTAAACTTCGTTAATTTAGTAATAGAGAGTTTTCTATTTTTAAAAATAGTTACCTGTTTCCAATTCTTCCATGAATATTTTCTCTTTTTGATATTTTTTGGATCAATTATCTCCAGTCATTTCATCACATGTATTGTACAATCATATCTAAAAACAAAAGTGATATAACATATTAAAATAGGACAATAACAAAAAACACAGTAAGATTTGTTAAATAGAAAGATTTGATACTTTGTTCACTGTCCACTGATGTTGACGTATAGTGCTTCAACACCTTCATCCTTTTCTATCAAAAGTTTTTCTCACCAGAGTTTGTTCAGTGTGGGTCATTACCATAGTGTGTAGGCTGTTTATGATGGTTGAGAATCTCTCAAACATCTCATCAACGCTTTCTCCTTCATTCATGGTAAATATTTCATACTCTTTTCGCAGCATATCAATCCTTGTTTCTTTGACTTGTTTGGTGCTTTCATGTGTGACTTGGAGTTTCTCCCAGATTTCTTTTGTCATTTTGTATCTAGACACCTTTTGGTACTTCTCGAAGCTTATAGCACAGTGCATCAAGTTAATAGCTTTTGCATTCAGCTCCACTTTCTTTTTATCATCATCATTCCATTCGGCTTTTTCCTTTGGAGTCACCACTCCATCAGCACTTGTCTTTATAGGGATTTTAGGACCATTCACCACTATCTTCCATATGTTGTAATCAATTGATTGAATGAAGATCTACATCCTTTCTTTCCAATAAGCATAGTTCTTCCCATTGAAGAAAGGAGGCTTGTTGTTTGACTGACCCTCTGTTAGAGTGTAGGCCACAGTAGTTGCACACATGTTGTTTGCCATTGGACCTTTCCTCCAAGTTGTGAAGCTTGATTTTTGAGACCTAACTCTTGATACAAATTGAAGGTTCTTGATGGCCTAGAGAAGAGGGGTTGAATCTATGGCATTCTTTAAAACTTTTAGTAATGCCTCAAACCAAAACTGTTGACTTAGTTCCTGTTTGGTCTGTGTATATGATTATGCAGGAGATAATTTTATTTTGTCTCATGAATTGCAGAAAACAGAATTAGAGCAGAGAGAAAGAAGATAACACAGCCATGTATCCTGGTTCAGTTGTTGCCTAGTGCAATACAACTTATATCCAGTCTCCACCACAACGTTGGTGAAATTTTCACTATCATTCCAAGTATTACATACACCAATTTCCTAGGACTCAACGTAATCCTATATGGGACACTCAAGTTTTAACATAAACTTAACTTGGCTATGCAACTACCAAGACTCAACACACTAAGTGCTTACCAAACTTAGCAAGAGATACCTCTCAGGTACATGACACAAAACAGAAAAACAACCAAAAGAAATCTGAAATCATTCTTGGCTTTTCTCTCCAAGTATTTTTCTCAGCCTTTTCACTCAATGACTTTTTCTTAATGCCTCTCTTTCTTGCCTTTTACCTCTGAATGAATACAAAAAAGATATACATTAAAACAGAAATACAAACAGTAAAATATGAAAGAGATGATGATTCACAGCCTTGACTCTATGCGCTGAAGCCAACTTTTGAACTTAAAACATTGTTCTTCATCTTGGCAAAGTGCTCCCTTTAGTGTAGGTGCAATGCTTCCAAGACTTCAAACTCTGTTTGTGAGGTTTTCACTCTTCTCTCAATTCGGGTTCTCTCTCCTTCTCCAGAATGAGAATCGTTTTTTCCTTTTTGTATGTTTCCTAAACCACAGCTAGGGTTTCTTCAAAGTTAACTTCTTGGTCCTTGAACCAGCTAAAATAATTTCTTTTCTTTCTTCAATCAACCCCAAAAATTAGGGATTTTGAATCAGGACTTAGTACCGTAGCAGACACAGCAGTAGCACCGTACCATTCAACTTTTTCAACAAGCTTAGCAAAATCCAAACCTTTAGATTTGTGCTTTTGCTCCAAGAAACACTTTCAACCATTGATTCACAGCAGAGATATTTAGCCACCACTTTCTTCATTTTTTTCAAAATAGTGGTGCAGAGAGTAGGAAAAAATGTGAAGCAATTAACTTGCATGCAAATGGAACAAATTACCTTTAATCTCTGAACTTGCTTAGCATACTTTTGATTAACTTGATTGGGCATTGACTTTCTTAATTAACTTTCTCTTTCTTTCTCTTTGTGTTAGAACGAAAAGTTGAATCTCCCTTTCTTCTCTGATGTATTACCCCAAGTGAACTTAACAAGGCTTATGGTTGCTTCTCTTTTGTTTGATTGGCATTGGGCTTGGTTTGCTTCCATTTCAATTATCACCCTTGGAAGCTTTCAGTCTTATTTGTTTAGGCGGCAACAATAATTATTTGGGCCTTTACACTTGAACCACTTCATCAAAAACTCACTTGGGTTATTAACTCAAATCAACATGTTTGTCATCATCAATACGTCATTTATTTTTCTAACTCAACACTCTATATTTAACACCAAATTATACCGAAATGAATAAATGATAACGTCACACAAAGAACTACCAGTACACCTTATTTCAAACAGACATAAATAAGAGAATTTATAGAGAAAATAGAAATTTGTATAAGATAAATAACTTACAACAAATTTATTAAGTTCTATTCTGTCTTTCGAAGGAGTTTTTTTATTTAATGGGTTAGGGACATGAAATTTCTTCTTTTCAACATCCGCCATCCATATCTAGCAATGATACGCATAGTAAACTGGGGTAAATATCTGAAGTTTGGCCAAAGAGAACAATTTTTTAGTTTAATTGGCACCTAATGAAAGAATTATTTAAGAAGCTTTATAAATGAAAGCTTACAAATGGATAGCGTGGCTTTGCTAAAGCAACAAAAATATTTCAATAACACAGAAATAATTTGATAATACACCGAAATTTGATTTACAGAATATATTACAAAATGAATTTTTACTAGATACATTCAAACCAAGGGCAACTGCTATATTTTCTTGGGTGATGTTGATTGTATCATACCGTATGTACAGTGTGTTATTGTACATATCAAATGAATATGTCAATTCTTTCAAGAACTTATGTAGCACATTCATGGCAGGAATATGCATCATATCACCGAACCCCAGTTCTTGAACAATGGATTTCTTGTCATCGCTCATATTGTGGAATTTATCATGAATGGATCTTGTAGAGCATCTCAAATAATAATTTTTCTGTAAATAAATGAGAATCATGTAAATAAATTATATTTATACAAAAAATATTGAGTTGTTCAAACATATATATATATATATATATATATACATGCTTACATTATATTTTGGTGCTTGCTTTTTTGTTATTTTTCTGTAAGGAATAAGAAAAGGTTAATAGATAACAAAAACACCAGGTGCACCTCAATTCACATGAAATACACTGAAAAATAAACCAAATACACCCCTATTATTTCTTGATTACATTACACAATGCGAGTTTAAAAAACATGTAATTCAATCAAACATGTATAATGACAAGCACTATAACAAAATTCTATGGGTTAGTTACAAAAAAAAAGAGGACAAAAATACCAAGTGCATCTCAATTCATATGAAATACACCAAAGGCAAATCAAATATACCGCTATTATCTTTTTATTACATCATACAATGTGAGGTCAAAAAGACATGCAACTCAATCAAACATGAATAAAATGATACTAGAAGCACTACAACTAAATTATATGGATTGTTACAATAAATCGATGAAGAAAATTCCTAAAAAAATGGAGAAAAACATATGCAAGTCACTTAAATATGTACAAAATAACATCAGAAGCACAAGAATAATATTATGTTATTTAGTTACAGTATAAAGAAGACAACAACACCAAAAATACCTCAATTCACATGAAATACACCGAAAGTTGTTACTGATTACTACAAAGTACAAACAAATTCAGTTCGAAACATACAAATACTTAAACATGCACAAAAACACTTTCAAATCCCTCAAAACACATGCAAATATAGCTCATACGATAAATACTACGTAATATTTTTACACTAACCTAACACAGTTATCACCAAATGAAGCGTATAATGAAAACAGTAATACGTACTTCAACGCAATAACACAAAATGAATCTACTAAATAAATAGAAATATGACTATGTAGTATTTCGCAATCGAAATGAGAAAAAAAAAGTGAGAAAACTAGACGATTAGTGAACAATAACTTCAATAACCTTTTGTGTTCTCTTTCTGTATTTCTTGGTAAAGATTTTGAATTTAGCTTTAAAATTTCTTTGATTTTTCGCGACGATTTTGAGCTTGGTTTGAATTGTGAACGTTGCGATTTTGATCAAGGGAGAAGAACTGTTTTCATAATGACATTCGCACTATTCAATAATTGGGGGAGTGCGTGTTTATACATACTCTAATCTGAGGTTGATTTTTATTGTACTTGAACCAACTTGATTTAACTTAATTACCAAAAAAATTTGTATACGTAATAGGACCGAAATTTCTTAAGTGAGCATATGGGTTAAGTACGAAATTAAAGAGTCAACCACTCCTAGATAGATCAATAATTTTTAGATTTAATTATTAAAGTTTTTTTCCGATACTCATTAATAAACTCATTATAAGATAAGTCAACCAAAAAAAAAACTCATTATAAGATAGAGTATATATTTTGTCCGGGATAGAAGTTACATTTTGCTTTATTCAGTTTTGTTAGGAACTAATATTTTTAACCAAGAATTTACCAATAAATTAAAGTAATAACTAAATAAAAATTAGACAAAGGAAAAAAATTAAAAAAAGAAATGTTGGTTAAAAAATGTTAGTTTCTAATTTTTTTTTCCTATTAGCATAAAGTAATAAGTTTCAGAATTAACATATCCCACTTGAGTTATAAAATCATGTTAAAAAAAGTCATAAAATATTTCTCAATTTTAACCATCTGTGTGATCAACTAGATAATTTAAAGATGGTTAATTAAGATTCTTACATAATAGTAGCAAAATTCACTTGTTAGTATATTATTTATTTCATTCTTCCGGACCGCATGATATATGGCACATTAATGATTAATTTGATGTTGAACAATTACAATTATAGTTAATTGACGGTGTTATATAAGAGTTACAGGACTCTCTTATTATAATTTGAAGGCCACTGCTATGGTCAAGAAGACAACCGTGGCATGCATAAAAGATTGAGTTGTGGCATTGAGGCTTTAGAATTGACAGTGCACAAACTTAGAGTGCCAGAAAGATTAGAAGGTTGAACCTAAGTTTTTTTATAATCAAGTTTAATTAAAATTTTTTTATTTGTGTTT
>NC_029790.2:9205824-9210764 GCF_000816755.2 Arachis ipaensis | reverse complement strand
TTAAATTAAATATGTTATTTTTATTTAGACAAATAAATCTTTAAAAATGTGATGAAAAAATTTATATGTCTTATTTTTATAAAATTCAGAGATCTCAACGTAATAAAATATTTTTAAAAACAAAATGTTCGATAAAATTTTTTTTAGGGACTTATTTAAATATATTTAACTATTTATTATTGTGTCAATAATCTATTAAACTAACTTAGTTACCAATATAATTTAATGGGTTAAATACTTTTTTCGTTCCTAACATTTTGTGTCAAAATCAAAATCATCGCTGATATTTTTTTCTTATTAAAATAATTACCAATGTTATTAAACATTTTAAAATCATCCTTTTAAACATAATAATTTTTGAAATGATACAAATACCCTTTTCTTATTATCACTACTTGGTAGGGAGTGGATCCTCTCCAGTGAAGAAAAAACTGGATGGTGTCAATTGTAATCTTTTACCCTTCATTACTCTCTCTCTCATATTTAATTTTGGCCCCACTTATAAAGTTAACGGTGAGAAATCACACTGCATTTCCTCAAGTGTTGAAAAAACTGGAGAGGATCCATTTCCCTACTTGGTACTCACCCCACCCACCCATTAGTCCATTACCCCCATCCCTTTCCAGTTCCACCTAAAACAGAAAAACCAAGACGAAGAAAAGGAACAAAAGAGGGAGAAGAAAGAAAAGGAAAAGAAGAGAGAGGTGACGGCGGAGAAAGGGGCGGAGACCTTCCGACGTCGGCGCTGGCTTCTCTCTTCCTTTCCGGTCTTGCCGACTGCACCTTCCGATGTTGGTGCTAGCTTCTCGGCGCTACCGTACGATGTGATGGCGAAGATAGTGGCGTCGTTCGATGACCCAACCCTAAAGGTGGCGTCGGTGGTGTGCCGGTCGTGGTGGGAGGCGGTGATGTTGCTTCGATGGGGAAGAAGTTCAAGCACGGAAGCCCACGGGTGAAGCAAAATGTAGAAAAGGCACTGGAGTCGTTCGAGAAGGCGGCGACACGTGGGTTTGCACTCGCCAGGCTCATGTATTGGGGAGAGGGGAGAAGCAGAGAGCCCTCAATTTGTTCCTGAAATCTGCAAATCTCAGGAACCATGCGGCACAGTGAAATTAGGGATTTCATATTTGCAAGGTATTTTTTTTTTAAACTAATTTCAAGGTTGAGTTTCTAATTGTGGATATTGGATAAAGCGTATTTGTGCTGTTCATAGTGTGTTGACTTTAGCTCAAACTAGATTAGTTCATATTCAATGGCTTAGAATACACCAAAAAGAACACGAGAATAAATGCGGGAAAGGTTGGAAATTGTATTGATTCTAAACTTGGGTACATTATTATTACCATTTTAGGTTTTTGTTGTGGAACAAACCAATGAACAAAAAAAATTCATCTCACAGGTACCTTTGTTTGCTTGACCAAAAGATATCTGTAGGGCTGGAAGTGAACTGAACTGAGTTGAGCTAGACCAAGCTCAAACTCGGCTCACAAAAATTGAGCTTGACTCACGACTCGACTCATTAACAATCGAGCTTATTTCTTAAGCTCAAGCTCGGCTCATCAAAAATTCACGAGCTGACTTGAGCTCACAAGTTGGCTCAAATAAGAGAAACATAAATACATAATCTATAATTCTATATCAATAAATTATAACTTATATATTTTAAAAAATATTTGAAAAGATCAATTTTATATATTGTTTATCTATCAATAAATTATAAATTTTTTATTTATGTCCTATATTAAAATTATATGTAAAAAAATATAAATATTAAATAATTAAGATTGTTATAATATATATATAATCGAGCCAGCTCACGAGCTAATGAGCTGAGCTTATCCAAGCTCAAGCTCGACTCATTTAATTTATGAGCTCAATTTCAGGCTCAAGCTTCGCTCACTAGCTCACGAGCTTAGCTTATCGAGCTATTAACGGGTCGAGCTCGAGCTAGCTCATGAGCTGACTTGACTCACTTCCAGCCCTATGCATGCCTATCCTACTGGCCGTGAGCTCATATGTCGATTAAACTGCTAGAACTCAACACATCTGGTAGCTAACTCAGATATTGTCTCTAGGTTGCCCATTCCCAAGAGGAACACAAACGAAGGAGTGTGCCTTTTCACATCCAAGGAGTGTGCCTTTTCACCTTCTCCTAGAAGAATTATGAAAGAGAGTGCCTTTTCACATCGAAGGAGTGTGCCTTTATATATATATATATATATAATCGAGCCAGCTCACGAGCTAATGAGCTGAGCTTATCCAAGTTCAAGCTCGACTCATTTAATTTATAAGCTCAATTTCAGGCTCAAGCTTGGCTCACCAGCTCACGAGCTTAGCTTACCGAGCTGTTAACGAGTCGAGCTCGAGCTGGCTCATGAACTGGCTTGACTCACTTCCAGCCCTAAGTATCTGGTTCAACTGTTCAAGTTCTGGTCGGATATGCAGCTATGTTAAAATTGAAGGTGAGACTGGTGCCAATGGAGGAAGAGTTGAGGTTGGCGATGGAGAGGGAGAAGAAGGTGGAGAAGGAGGCAGAGGGGTCGAGGTGATGAGATAGTGGAAAGGGAGAGAAGAGAAAGATCGAAAGAGAGTGAAGAGATACGAGAAGATGGGGGTGAGTTTGTTTTGTTTTTTAAAAGGATAAAATTGTTTGAAAAATATTGTTTATGGACAAAAGGATAATATTGTTTATAGACAAAAGGATAATTTTATAACATTTTGTAACATTGAAGATGATTTTAATTAAAAAAAAAAGTCGAAGATGATTTTGATTTTGATTCAAGTACTCTAATTTAATCATATAGGATCATAGTAATTGAATTTGTAATGGACCAAGTTGGCTGACACAATTATCTTAGAGCCTCTGAATCCAGACGAGGGATGAAGAATATGTGGCCCGATTGAGATAAAACATGTTTGAAGGCCCATAAATCTAGAGCCACATGAAGAGCCCAAGGTGTGACGGTGACGGCAACGGCGATCAGGAGCAAGGGAGGATGAAGCTTAGGAATCAGACAAGGACATGGCTCTTGAGACTCCAGCAAGAGCACATAAAACTAACTGAAGAAGGCCCCACCGTCTAAGGGAAGAGGGCTCATCTTAACTAATTATTCAGTGATTGTGAGTCCCACAATTGCAGGCGGCCCAACCCCAGTGTAACAACTCACTACTGTACGTGAAAAACGTGTTCAGGCTTATACACCAAAACATGCGCCTAATTGAAAATGGTCAACATCCTAACAAAACATATATTTGATTAAATATCCTTTTAGTTCTTGACGATTTACTCGAAAAATAAAGTAAATTTTCACAATTCAAAAAATAATTGATTTAATCGATTTTTAACCATTTAAATAAATGATTTATTTAAGAATAATAATATATATTTAAGTTTTTTATGAACTAAATTTAACTAAAATAATTTTACACATTCTAATTATATAACGTCAATTTAAATATATTAATTTGCATAAATAGTTATCTAAAAATGCTAAATTTTGTAAAATATTTTGCTCTTCACATCAAAATTTAATAGTTGAGAGTTGAGAGTCGTTGGATGACAATTTAGTCAAATCTGTTAAGTCATTTAATGACTCTCAACTATCAAGTATTAACTTTACATAAAGTTAATGGTACGTTTTTACCAATACTTAAATGTACAAACAATTATGTATTGACGTTAACCAAAAATAAAGACATTTTATATTTGGCCAAATCATTCAAAAAAAAAAAACGAATAACATTAAACAATTATATAAAACATTTTATATTATCAATAATATATCAAAATTAAACTCTTAAAACAAAAATAATTTAGGAAAAAAAAAATTTTCTTTAATTTTTTTATATATTATAGATATTTTTTGGTGACCTTCATATTTTTTTGGTGACATATATTATAGATATTTTTTTTTGGTGACTATATTATATAGATATTTAAAAAAGAAAGGAAACATTAGTAAATAAATAATAATAAATAATTTATGAAAGTTTAAACGCTTAATATGTAGTATGTTAATTGACGCATGCACTTTTACGAGGTTTTTTGTGTCTTCCTAATATGGTCGTTTCTGAAGAATCAGGTCAGCTGCAGATGAACCTCCAAATTTTTTGTTGTCTCTTTCTTCTTCTTCGCCTCTTTTCCTTCCCCAAAACCCGCGCCCTACACAGAAAAGGCGCGAGCTTTGGTACTCCCACTTCTGCTGTCCCACCCAATAATTCCCTCCGATCCAATTTCCAACAGAACAACAAGAACCCGTTACTCTCCCCAATTCCTTCTGCTTCGATCAAACCCTATCGCTATGCCCTCCAATCTCAGTTCGCTGCAATAGCCCAGACGCAAAATTCTCTTGCTGCATCACTCAGTGAGCTCTCACATTCACCGTGCTTATTCTCAATTTCACTGTATCCTTTTTGTTTTCGCGTGTTTGATGTTGCTTTCTGTTCGTTTAGGTTTCATTTATTGTTTCCGTTTCCAAAAGAAGGAACTTCTTTCCCCCAAATTTCGTATAGGTTGGTTTTCAGTGTGATGCAACTGCAAACAAAATCCGCAAATGCTGTTTCAAGTGTTGTAGCAAATTCGTGATCATGTGAAAATATAGGATCTTAATTGAATTCTAAATGAATTGCACTGTTTTCATGTTCAAGTAAATTTTTTACTTAATGGAAAAGCTGTTTGGTTGCATTGGAATTTGCATGGTTCGTTTTTATGATTGATCAATGTGTTATTGATATTTTGATATAATTCTGTTGCAGCTGGGGTCATTGTTGTTTATGAGGGTTTCCCCTCAGCAGTAGTTGAAGGGGCACTGGAAAACTGTGGCCATAGGATAATAACAAATTAACAAGTATTTGATGGAGGATTTAGGTGGTACCCGATTTGATAGCCTCAACAATGCTGTAAGGAGGAGGAGGAGTCAAACTTCACGCAGGCCTCGACC
>NC_029790.2:9196534-9205772 GCF_000816755.2 Arachis ipaensis | reverse complement strand
CTTGTCAGCAACCCCCCCTTCAGAGGATGCTGGCAAGGCCTCCAGTGACGAGATTGCTGGTTATGATACTAATTCCAAGAGAAAAGAATTCAGTCTTAATCATTGTGTTTCTCAGGCCTCCTCTGCTACTGGAGCTGAGGATAATAAATCCCTAAGGAAGAGTAATAAGGATGAAGGATTCCATGTGTTATATAATAATGAACCTGGAAGGAGTGGTTCGAATAATAAACGCTGTAGCGAAGGTGTTCTTGCTCCAGCTAATTGGAAAGGGTCTAATAAATCAAAGGAGAGCTTTGAGTCAGAATCAAGAAATGCAGATATGTATGGTGAAAGGAATCCTGAGAGTATGAGTGTGGGGCAGCTTGGTGTCACCCAAGATGGATTGGGGAATAAGAACAAGGTTAAGAAGGTTAAACTCAGGGTTGGTGGTGTGACACGTACCATTCAATCTAACTCGTCGTCTAATGGTGCTTCAGGAATTGGAACAACTATGAAAAGTACACGCTCTTCAGATGCCTCAAGATCACGCCAAAAGCAACAGGTATTCCTCATTTGGTTGTAACGTAGCTTATGTCGGTTTTTGATAGTATAGTATCTTACTCCTCAATGGTTTTATGTAGAACTTGTTGGAGATATCATTTCATTCAAGTGCTTCCACCTAAAGATTTAGTGCTTTTACAGCTGATTAATCCTTGTGTATATTCCTATTAAATTTCACAGAAGATAAAGTGGGCCACACATTATCCCTACTTTAAGCCTAAATGGCTCCTCGTGTTGGAGATTTATGACCATTTAAGTTCTTTCATGGAAAAGCTTAATTGGTCCTGGATACCTTTTAATGGTATTGCATATTTGACATTTGCAGAATTAGTCAATCCAGTTAGAAACTTCTATAGAATTTCATTTCATAGTATTATTAAGGCATATCTTGTCTACCCTGTCTGCAAGGACTGTACCAAATATTTAGGTGTTACTTTTATGGAAGAGTATTCCAGGTCTTGATTGCTTAGCTATAAAATAATAACTTTTCTTTTCTTTTTTAACCTATAAAATCCTATTTGGTTGATCTCATCAAATTGTATTATCCCAGAATAATTCTGACGATAATCATTCTCCTTCTGAAAAGAGGGGCGGCTTACAAGGCCTTCGGTGGAAGGGATCCTCAAGGGGTTGTTTTAGTCTTGGGAAGGAGGAGTCACTGATGGGGAGGACATCTGGAAAAAACACATCTGGTCAGAAAAGAGACAAATCTGAACCAGTTCGTAAGAGCAAGCGAGTACCAAAAAGGCGAGTACTGGATGGAGAATTTGGTGATGACGATGATGAGGATGATGAGATTCGGTATTTGGAGAAGCTGAAAACATCGAAAGTTTCTGCAGTGTATAGAGATGAAGAAGAATTGAGTAAGAAGCATCGAAAACTCTCTAGTGTATCCAATTTGGAAAATGCTGCATCATCAAGATCAGGCAGAGATGGCAAGAAAAGGTCTAGATTCGAGGACACTGACTATGAGGCTGAAGAGGAGTCAGGTTCTGATGGCGAGCTTGAGGACAAGAAAAAGAAAAAACAGAGGAAAGAATCAGTTGATGTATTGATGGATGGTAAGAAGGAAATGACTCTCACTACACGTCAACGGGCCCTTCAATCAAGCAAAGATGCCTCAGCATCTGGTGCAAGTTTAATTGAGTTTCCCAATGGATTACCACCTGCCCCACCTAGAAGTGAGCACTTATCTATACTTTATCTCCTTCTGTCAAGTGTCAATTTCATACTAGAGACATCAACCATGTAGCTTAATTTACAATTGGATGTTCTAACTGCAGAGCAAAAGGAGAAGCTTACAGAGGTGGAGCAGCAACTGAAGAAAGCCGAGGCTGCTCAAAGGCGTAAAATGCAGGTTGAGAAGGCTGCCAGAGAATCTGAGGTTTGTTTTTTCTCTCCAGATGTATTTTTGTTGTGCATCGTACTTCATTTCACATGGAAAGTCAACCAGTCAAGTCCATTTGAAACGATTTTGTAGGCTGAAGCTATCAGAAAAATACTTGGTCAAGATTCCAGCAGGAAGAAGCGAGAAGAGAAAATAAAGAAGCGTCAACAAGAACTGGCAGAGGTTTTGCAGCACTAGATTAATTTCCTACACTCTATTTCAATTTCTAGTTTGGTTCAGCCTTCAGTGTTAAATTATTCTTTGCAGGAGAAAGCAGCCAATGCAAGAATGCTTGCATCAAACACCGTGAGATATGTGATGGGTCCCTCTGGGACAGTTGTGACCTTTCCCGAGGAAATGGGGCTCCCTAGCATATTGAACTCCAAACCCATCAGGTGGGCTCTCCTAAAGTGCTAATTTGTTATCCGGGACCTGTTTCACTGTCTTCCTGATAACTTGTTTCTACATGTTTGCCAAATATATACATTGGTCAGGAGTTAAATCTCATTGTTTGTTTGGCAAACACATAAAATTGTCTTTCTCTTCTAATGAAACCATTTCATAAATGTTTCAGTTATCCTCCACCGCGTGAGAAGTGTGCTGGTCCATCTTGTAGCAATCCATATAAGTATCGGGATTCAAAATCAAAGCTTCCTCTTTGCAGTCTCCAATGCTACAAGGCAGTCCAGGAGAATATGGCAGCCGCAACTAGAGCATGAAGTTGTTGATGATCCTCTGTCACTGCCTTGTGCCAGTCGCGCGACACCATCAATGTTTTCATCTTTGGTATAGGCTCTAGATTAGATCAAATATTTGTTGAGCTTTTGGTGGAGAGCCCAACTGGGAATTGTTAATTTTCCCTGTTGCACATAATTTTAAATTGGTACATAAGAGGATTTGTGGTATTCATATCCAGTTAATTGGAAATGTATACAACATGTCCAGTTCTGTTTTTTTATTCTGGATTTTGGAGTAGCAATGGTAGATATATAAGCCAGTCAGTTTGGCAATAATTTTACTAGCTAAAAGGAAAATTGTAGAGGTTGCTATGATATTTGATTTCATGATTACTATCTTTTCATATAGTTGGCAATGCAGTGTAGCGTTATCACTTATCGCCTTTAGGTTATCGCAGTTTCATATTTGAGACTTGCAAGCTCGTATTTTGGATTGCTCATTTGCAATTTTAGAAACTAAATTATCAAATTTTTTTTTAATTTCAAAAATTAGTGTGAAGACAAACTTATAATGGAACTGTTCATACCCTGGCCCAATAAATAGGGCCCAAGATCTAAGCAAAGAAGCCCAACCCAAAGGGTTGGCCCTCCTCCAGTACCAGCCTTCGTCCCAGAAGTCGGTACTAAACACGACCTGCTCCAAAGAAGTCGGATACGAGGGTTAGCTGGCAGATAACACTCATTCGAATGAGTAACTGCCCCTAGAAACTCTCTAACCACTTCATAGAGCCATATCTTAACCTCCCCAAGATATGGGAACGGTTATCCGCCTAAAAAGGCGGCACTACTTCAGCGGTGGTTATTGGCAGTCATCATGGGGCTAGTCAATGGTCTTAGAGAAGGTCCCTTCTCACAGTCCGTATCAAAAAGACACCCCGCCTCTTTAAATGATGTACAGGAAAGAGCTGAAAAATACATCAATATGGAAGAAAACGCTAGGCTAAGAGACCCGAGTTTGCGACTCGGACACCCTCCCCCAACGAAAGAAAGGGAGAGGGAAGCGAAGAAGAAGGAAGAGCTCGGCCTCGATAGGCCAAGGAAATATCACTCTTATACTCCATTGAAAGTTCCCGTAGTGGACGTATACAGAGAAATTTGCAATACTGAAAGGCTACCTCCCCCCAGACCCATCAAAAATAAAAAAGGGGGGAGCCGCGGGGATTACTGTGAGTACCATAAGATATATGGGCACTCTACAAACGACTGTTACGACCTTAAAAATGTGATAGAAAAGCTGGCCAGAGAAGGTCGGCTTGACAGATATCTCATAGAAAGGTCGGACGGCCATGTAAAAAGAAAGCGAGAAGATACGGATAGAAGAGACCCACCACCACAAACTCCGGAGAGACATATCCATATGATCTCAGGAGGGTTTTTTGGATTGAAAAATGCAGGGGCCACATATCAGAGGCTGATGAATAAGGTGTTTGCCCCCCACTTAGGGAGCTTAATGGAAGCATATGTCGACGATATGTTAGTAAAGACCAAGGAGAAGGTCGACCTCCTATCCGACCTCTCACAAGTCTTTGATACCATAAGGTTGCACGGGATGAGACTAAATCCTGCAAAGTGCGCCTTCGCAGTGGAGGCAGGAAAATTTCTAGGATTCATGCTAACACAAAGAGGGATCGAAGCCAATCCCGACAAGTGTAGAGCTATCCTAGAGATGAAAAGCCCGACTTGTTTGAGAGAAGTCCAACAGCTGAATGGCCGACTAGCAGCTCTCTCCAGATTTTTGGCAGGATCAGCATTAAGATCCCTTCCACTGTTCTCCCTACTGAAAAAGGGGCACCAGTTTGAGTGGACTCCCGAATGCGAGGAGGCGTTCCAGGAGTTCAAAAAGTTTTTGAGCCAACCTCCTATCTTGACCCGACCTATAGCCGGAAAAGACCTCGTTCTATACCTATCCGTGGCAGACAAGGCTGTCTCAGCAGCCTTGATAAGAGAAGACGAGGTCAATCAACACCCAATCTATTTCATCAGTAAAGTTCTACAGGGCCCTGAGCTAAGGTATCACAAATTAGAAAAGTTTGCCTACTCCTTAGTAATAGCCTCTCGAAGGCTGCGGCCTTACTTTCAGGCTCACACAATAAGAGTCCGCACGAACCAACCCATGAAGCAAATCCTCCAAAAGACGGATATTGCAGGAAGAATGGTCCAATGGGCAATAGAGCTCTCCGAGTTCGACTTGAAGTACGAAACTCGGACGGCGATTAAAGCCCAGTGCCTCGCCGACTTCATTGCAGAATATGCAGGGGATCAAGAGGACAAACCAACTACCTGGGAACTCTACGTGGATGGATCCTCCAATAAAACAGGAAGCGGCGCAGGCATAATACTGGTAGACGAAAGGGGAACCCAGATAGAGGTTTCCCTCAAGTTTTAATTCCCAGCTTCAAATAATCAGGCAGAATACGAAGCCTTGATCGCAGGATTGAAGCTGGCAGAAGAAGTCGGTGCTACGAAGGTGATGGTATACAGCGACTCCCAAGTGGTGACCTCCCAAATAAGTGGGGAATATCAGGCAAAAGACCCAACTATGAAAAGGTACTTGGAGAAAGCCTCGGAGTTCCTGGGGCGCTTTGCAGAAACCGAGGTGAAACACATAACTCGGGATCTAAACAGCAGAGCAGACGCCCTATCCAAGTTAGCAAGCACCAAGCCAGGAGGAAATAACAGAAGCTTGATTCAAGAGACTCTCCAGGAACCTTCAGTGGTAAAAACGGAAGACACACTAGAAGTCTTTGAAGTGGTCGGATTAAACCTCGGATGGATGAACCCCTTAGTCGAACATTAATAAAGATCTCTTTCATTTTAAATATCTCTTTCAAATTCCCTTTTTATTTTCTTTCTACGAAACGCGCCGATTTAAGCTCGACAAAACGTGAAAATCCCATGAACCGACCTAGATGGTCGTCAGGATAAAACGACGAGGTACAAGTCGGCGTAAAGAGGCTATAGAAGTCGATCATGATAAACTCGGGAGCAGTCTGACTCACAAGGCGGAATGCGAAACCGAGTAAAATTAAAATGAATCGCAAAAGTAGCCTAAGTCACGAAAAACTCAATAAAACAAAATTGAGTACTAGGAATAACAAAAAGAGATAAGGAAAAACTAAGAAAAAGGCTGCCTTGAGAATCAAGGAAATTCAGAAAAGCAGACAAGCCCCAAAGAAAGGTTTTTTCTAGAAAAGATCAAAGAGTCGAAAGAACCACGAACAGAAAAAGCATGCGCGCATAAGGTAATTCAAAACCCTTATCCAAAAAGGGTACTTACTTTTTAACCTACAAAACCCTTATTAAAAAGGGTATTATAAAGTGTTTTGTTTACGGCCTTAAAAGGCCAAAAAATTGTTCAAACACTACCAAAAATAAATAAAGAGTTTAAAAAAGAGGGGCCCACAGGCCGGGCCCCAATAGCCAAAATCACTTTTTGAGAGGATCACCACCAGCAGAGTCAGGGGGTACGCCAGGAACAGGAGTTGAAGAGGAAGTCGGAGGAATGGTAGAAGAACTCGGAGCGTCCTTAGAGCGAGGAGGGGACTCTATGATCCTCTGCCCCCGAGTCTTTAAATCAGACTCAGACTCCACCACGGGGACAGGAGAATCCACGATGGCCCCACCAATAACAATCTTATCAGGGTCCAAAGGAGAAAGGTCCAAGTCAGGAGCAATAACTCCGACCTGTTCCTTAAAAATCCTCCAAGCCTCGTCAGCACCATCCGCAATAGAGTCCTCCAACTCGGTATAGGCCTTCCGAGCATTTAGCAAGTCATTTTTTACAGACACAAGATCAGCAAATAAACTGTTGTAGCTGGCTTGCGCTGCTTTCCTCAAATCCATCTCCATGTTACATTGGGCCTGCAACTTCTTCCCCTTCTCCCGGAGGCTGTCTCTCTCCTCCTTCAGCCTGGTAACCTCCCCCTCCAACTCCCTCTCATGATCCTGATATATACGAAGCCTACCTTCCAGCTCCTCGACCCTCGAGGTCGTCCCTAAAGAGCTGATAGGAGTCTTCTCAAATATATCTAAGAGTTTGCCACAAACCCCCGCCGTCTTAAGACTCTCCTCAACCACAGTGGTGAGGTAGTGCCGAACAGAAACATCATCCATACTCATGCGAGCATGAGGATAAATGTTCTTCCGGACGAACGCAAGAGCGTCTGCCTCACCAGAAACGCCAGACTCTAGGATCTTGCGCTTCTTTGGCTCTGGTTCGGGAGTAGGTCGGACGGGAGGGGGTGGCAGAGAGGGAGCAGAGGAAGAAATTACAATAGGTTGAGAGGGAGTCCCAACATTCCGAGGAGGAAGAGGAGAGACAACTGCCCTAACACCACCAGATCTGGCTCGAGACTTTGCCTTGGCCTCCTGAACCCTCTGGTAAGACTCTTGAGCGTTTTTCTTTGCCATCTCTGCAAAAAACAAATTGGTAGCTAAAAATCAAACAAGTCGGTAAAAGAAATCGCAAGTCGGAAATAAGCAAGAAACGCAAAAAGCTACCTAATTGTGACTGGACAAAGGTCGGCGACCCCTGGAGAAATTTTTTAGTATCCAAATATGGGGCCCTCCCCCACACTTCTCGGAGGAACCCCACAATGGCTGCTTCTACCTCATTTAAGTCATCCAGACCATATTTCTCGCAAGGGGAGGCCTCCAGCCAATATAAAGGAAATCGAGGAGAAGAATGATCGTCCAGGAAAAAGGGGTGGTGACCCTCTACAGCTTGCACTTTGAAAAAGTAGTTCTTGAAGTCGTGAAAGGACTCGTCAAAAAGGGTAAAAAGTCTCCGACCTTGTATGGCTCGGAAGGACACCCACTGTTGCTTATTATTTAGCCCACTGAAGGGCTTGGTCATATGGAAAAGGTAAAAGAAAATCCTCAGAGAAGTCGGAAACTCTAAGGCCTGGCTGATGAATTGGTAAATTTTCAAAAAACCCCAAGAGTTGGGGTGAAGCTGGGTGGGGGCAACCCGGCAATGACGCAACACAGACATTTCAAACTCTGAAAAAGGGAGAAAAACGCCCAAACGAGTGACCATACTCTCATACATAAAAAAGAAATGAGGGGCCGTCTCGTCGGCCCTCCCGAAGCAAACCCGGTCTTCTGGACCCGGGACTACCAACTCGTACTTCGGCTCATCTTCTTCAGAAGTGCAAATTCTATAGTGAGTACGAAGGTGGGTAATAAATTCAGTATCAACCGAGGGCTCCTCCCCTAGGACCGTAACATCAACCCACTGGAAAAGAGCATCTACGGAAGCCATTTTCTTTTTCTTAAAAAGGGTGACAAGAAACCTACAAAAGAAAAGGAAAATCAACACACGGTCTCTAAGGGAAGGGGTACGGAACTAAAGCCTACAAACCAACCTACCTACAAAATAAAGGCACGCAAATAGAAAGCATGTCACAGAAAGGAAAAAAAAAAAAAAAGCTAACCTTTAAGTCTGAAACCAAGACTGGAGGAAGTAAAAGCCTTCGAAACACAAGAAAGCAGCACGAACGAGTGCAAGGGAAATTTGAAAGATCGCAGAAACGAAACAACGAAAGAGAGGAAAAGTATTTATAAGAACGTTAGGGGCATAATGGTAAAATGGGGGCAGTCATTAATGAAGATGCACCGTTACCAAGGCCATTAAATCTCTACGCACACCCCTAACGACCTGCTCCCAAGAAGTCGGATACGAGGGTTAGCTGGCAGATAACACTCATTCGAATGAGTAACTGCCCCTAGAAACTCTCTAACCACTTCATAGAGCCATATCTTAACCTCCCTAAGATATGGGAACGGTTATCCGCCTAAAAAGGTGGCACTACTTCAGCGGTGGTTATTGGTTCACCACTATAAATACCCTGACTTCCCTCAGGTATCACTAAGTCCAATACATTCTAAACTTGCTCACACTCTTGCTAACTTAGGCATCGGAGTGTCCTTGCAGGTACCACCCCCCATTCTTTCACACGTACAAGTCGGACGGAGGAACACCGAGTTTCAGGTTCACTCGATAGTCACCTCCCTCACACATTTGGGCCAACCAACGCCATCCGGCCCACTAATCTCTGGTTACCCACCGTAACAGGAACCTATCTTATAAAAAGGTTAATTGCAGTTAATAACGGAACACTTGTTTTCCGACTGTTTCATTCATTCACTCTTTATTTAAAAGAAATTTAATTTTTTTACTAGCAACTTTAATATATGTTTAAAAAATATATTTTAACTAATGAGAGTTTAAGTACTAATACTTTTATAAAAATTTGGTTATCATTTAATCAATTAAAAAAAATTGAGTAATTTTATATCATTAGATGTAATTTTACACCATTAAAAATACTAATAATAATTAATTGATGACTACAAATCACAAAACCTCACCCCAACACTCCTCTTAACTAAATCCTTATTTGTAATACGGTAATACCCAATTGCTATGCTCTTAGCCTTTTAATTATTCAAAATTTCAAATTAACGTTTTCCCTATTAATTATGAGAGAAGCTGAACCCTGAACTCATTATTTTTTTACTAGCGGATTGATAGGTATTATTTTTTACTCAAATTAAAATTTTTTAAAAAATT
>NC_029790.2:9183643-9195792 GCF_000816755.2 Arachis ipaensis | reverse complement strand
TATATGATAATAATTATATAAACTTTTAAATTTATTTTTATTTGCTGAATTTTTTTATCATCTATTTGCTGGATTTTAATAAGAGAAAATTATCATTTTGGACCCCGAAAATTCTGTTTTTGATAAAATAGATTTTAATATTTGTTTTTGACAAAATGACTCCCAATATTTTTTCTCCGTTTGACAAGTTGGACTTGACTCTGGACGTTAACGAAGACGACTATATAGCACGTTAAATGCTTACATGAATCCTATGAATACTATGTTTCTAGGATCTCATTAGGGAGATAATGGATTATTTGTACAATGTGTATAATGGGCTATTGAGTTACAAAATGAACATCCTCATACTATCTAGAATAACCATCCGAGTACTAGCGATAATAAACATCTTCCCAAAAGTTTAAACTGATTTTGGGGTTAACTCTTGACCTTTCGGATCTAGCGCTCTAATACCATGTCATGATACCACTCATCTCAAAAGTTTCAACTGATGAGAAAAGGTAACACTAATAATTATATCTCTAATACTTCCTAAACTTCCATTGTACACATTATATCTATAAATATTTCATTAGCTCCTCATACTTTCCCATGTTTCTAATGTTATGTTACCAATGCAAAATATATTACATTCAGCAGGTTCAACAATGGAATTAGTAGACAACAATAAACTAATCTTTCGTTTATATGAAACAACAAATACAGGTTCAGCAATGGTCATAATAAATAGCACCATTACAATTCTGACATCTTTTGGTTGTAACACTAAGTAATGAAATTAAGTTCACAGCTACATCCAAAACAACCCGAATTACAATAACCAATAGCAGGGAACGGATCCTCTCCAGTGCCAATAAAAATTGACACCCTCCAGTGTTTAATCTAACTGTGATATTTATGATACTGTTTTATTTAACCCACAAATCATTTTTGCTTTTTCAGTTCGACTAGACCTTTCTTCTTCTTCACACCATTCCATATCTCTTCATCTTTGAGAAACTCCTATCTCTCCGAGCTATTGATTTTTATGATGTCATGCGATGCTAATGAGTTTGAGACAACACACCTCTGCCTTCATAGTTGAGATTTTAGTGCCTTCCTTCGTGTTCTTATAACAAAACTAAACAATACAAACTAAAACTCGATCACCGTTGATTCTTCACTTCTTCTCCATCTTAAAATATTATTAAAAATTAAAAGGCTGATTTTAGTTAGCATAAGAAACTTTCATGCCAAACCATTTGCATTTCATCATCGGCATCCACCTCATCTTGGTCACAACAACATTTTTTCCAAGTCACGAGTAGTTAGTTCCTTCAACTAGATGTTAGTCTCGTTAATCAGCATCAATAGCTTAGATGTATTGACAACTTGAATAGATGGGGAGGTGCTGCGATTTATTATTTAAGCGAAAAGTGTGAATAAAAACTCAATTTTATATGAGGTTGAACATGTCTTTGTCTGTTGCGCACTTCGTAGTTTTTCTCGCACATAAAAGCATTGTTCTCGGTCGACAACTAATCCTTTTCCATTCTCTCTCTACCAGCAATGTCTGGAGCAGAGCCAAATTTCTTATTCAGGAATTTAAGGTTCATCATTATAGACAAAGGTGATTTCATACCTACATAGATCACTTAACCCTCCATGTAAATATTTAACGTGTTACATTGGAAGTTTAGAGTAGCAGTAGTTCATGCTAGGGTGTTTGGTCCATAAGGTATATTTGTTTTTCCTTATGGTGGTAATGTTAAGCTGAATTTTTGTAAATCAGTCTTTCAACTATTATAACGCTGACAATATGATTTGGTAAATAGAGAATAATACGTTGCGGCGGAGCAGTTGATGATGACATGGCAAACACCATAGTTGCGCAGCTTCTTTACCTTGATGCTGTTGATCCTCAGAAGGTTTTTATCCTTTTCTTCGTTTCAATATGATTATTACCTTGAACCTGTCTTTAATCTTTACAAGTTTCTAGTGTGTTAAAATCAACTTTCTCTTTCTAGTGCAAGCACTGTATCAACTAATATTATGTTATATGTTGAACAGGATATTGTCATGTATGTAAACTCTCCAGGAGGATCAGTTACAGCAGGTAATGCAATAACTTGTCACTGTTTTATGCAAACATGCCTTGTGTTATATATATTACAATCTATTTGTAGACTTAAAAAGTTGTATAAATTATTATTTGGAAAAATGATGGGTTTGTTTTTATTTTAACTGTTAGGCATGGTAATGTCTGATTCTTCTTCGGGTTAGATCAGCATAGTTTACTTCCACTCAATACTTTTATCTTAAATTCTGCTAGATAATGTCTAATGCTTTTGCTGTTGGATTAAATATTATCAGCCATCTATATTTATTCATCTATAATGATTCTCTAAACTTACAATTGTTCCATGATTTTATTTTTTGTTTTCTCTATATGAGAAAAATTTGGCTTTCTAACATTTCATCTATTCCTCATTACTAAAGGAAAGAGATATAGCTTGCCTAATTCAAGAATAATGATTCACCAACCTCTTGGTGGAGCTCAGGGAGGGCAAACTGACATAGATATTCAGGTATAGACCCCATTTTCTTCCTTTTTATTTCTACTGTATAGACCTCTTGCTTAGGTCTAAAGTTTGTATACTTCTATTATTGTAAAGCTAACTGCATAGTAAAGCTGGGTAAGTGTTTTGCCATTTGGTACAACTCAAATTTATCATTGTTGGTCTTGAAATTTCAAAGATTATAGTACATTTTGTTTAAAACTTTAAATAGCAAATGGATAGAATTGGTTTTTGACATACAGGGAAAATCCTTTTCGGAAATTAAAAGTTTAATTCAGTCTGCAACTAGAAATGGTGTATTTTCAAATATCAGAATATTTTGGCTTAAATAAGTTTTTGGTCTCTAGAATACCCGTTCTTTGGTTTTGGTCCAGCAAAATTTAAAATGTTTATATTTTAGTCTCTGCCGTTAATTTGCTCCATTAAATGTTGACATGGCAAGTTGAAATGCTGATATGGCAAGATGTTTCACGTCACCTCTTTACGGAGCAAACTAATGTAGACTAAAATAGAGACTTTAAAAATTTTTTTGGCCAAAGAAAAGTTATACAGACCAAAAACCTATTTAAGCCGCTTTTTTTTTTCGTACAATTCTTGACAGAAAATTAATCATCAGTCATGATCCTCAGGCAAATGAAATGCTGCATCACAAGGCTAACCTGAATGGGTATCTTTCTTACCACACTGGACAAAGTTTGGAAAAGATTAACCAGGACACAGACCGCGATTTTTTCATGAGCGCAAAAGAGGCCAAAGAATATGGACTGATAGATGGTGTCATAATGAATCCTCTCAAAGCTCTCCAGCCGTTAGAAGTTGCGGTTTGAACTGCGGAGTTGAGATTTTTCACTTCAAGGTAAAACCATCAAAGCGTACTTGTTAGCTAAGAACAATCTTCTTGGCTGCTGAGTCCAATTTAATTATGCTATCCATGTTGGTATTCATGTAATTACGTGCCAAAAAGTTCAGGTAAAAATTGATCATAGGATGTGCCTTTACCCTTGAAGCTCTTATCTTCACTCTGGAGATAACAGGGCAATCTTTCTTATATCTTTTATTTTCAGCTTATTGTTGTATTATTCTTAGAGAAACCATGAAATGGCCTTTCTGAAGAGGTGTTTTTCGGACATAGTAACGGCGTTGTAGTTCTTACCGGGGGAAAAAGAAAATCTTGATTTGTATTTTTATGTTTCTAATGGATTCGGATTCATTCATTTAATAAAAGTAAAAAACAGAATTTTACTTGGTGATGCCATATTTTGTGCATGTTCGTATATTAACGTTATAACTTATAAACGTTACAGAATATAATAATAAAACGTGAGAATAATTGTCAGGATTTTTTTATTTAAATTAAATAATTATAAAATTTACCAAAATATATAAAATATAGAATAATTATTTAAATATACAGCATACTATATTTCGGGTACTGAGATCTTGGATTATGACTTGTGACGAACAAAAATTTGACGTATTTTAAGTGCATTTGGAATATGTTTTATGTGGAAAAATGGGTACTGAGCACTCGAGATAGATTCAAAAGTTGATCCAGGTTTCAGTACTCGAGATATGATCAAAAATGGAAAGGGGGTCACAGCACTCGAGATATAGTCATAGGCCTATATATATTGGTTGCAAGGAAAATCTAGTAACTTTGTAACACCTTCAGTTTGAGTTCCTGAAGTACAAATGGCTCTTTGACAATATGGATCGGTCTTGCATCTAGTTTGACTACTTGAGAACTTGAGAAGAGGGCGATCCTCCACCACCACCAATCACGTCACGAACCATAACATACTACTCCATGACATGTTGTGACATTGGTTTTGGATGTATGTCAAATATTACCTTCACATGCTAATCACTTTCAAGCCAGAATAACTTAATAAATCCACCGCTTGAAAGCGCTGATAAAAATCTATATGCAACTCGTTCAATCTTCTTGAAATATATTCTCCTATATTGTTCAGTATGATAGTCTTTATGGCATGCAGGATATCAACACGGTAAGTACTTAACATCATCACAGTTGAATTAGACTAAAAAATCATTCATTTATCATTGGTTTTTACTATCTCATTGGGATAAATTACAACAAAAAAGAACTTATTATTATCTATGCAAACAAAGTTAAAGGATAAAGAGAGAATAGAAAAAAGAATGAATTGTGAGTACTAATGGTTGAGGGTGGGAGAATATATATAGAATTTTTTTTAAAGATATATAGGATACAAAAAAACTAGACCATAATACACCTATCTCGAATACTATGGCGTTAATTTGTTTCTGACTATATCTCAAATCCTATGATTCCCTTTCTAGATTTGACTATATCTTGGATACTGAAACTCGGATAAATTTTTAAACGTTTCTTTACATAAAATATATTTTGGGTGCACCTAAGATACGTTAGATATTCAGTATCTCTTTTCCTGCGTAAAACGTACACTCAAAATACGTTAAATTTATAGTCCAAAATTTCAGTATTACATCCGTATTTAAATTTTGCTCTTAGTACTCAAAATATAGTAAGTTATGTATTTAAATGATTATCCTATATTTGATGTATTTTTATAAATTTTATTATTATTTAATTTAAATAAAAAAATCCTAATTGTCACCTGAGCTACCTAACCTCACCTCTAAACAAGAGAGTATATATTATCTTATTACATTCAGGGTGCAACAAGTGATCAGTCCTGAAACTATTTCCTATGGGGTAGGCAAAAATACAATCAAGCAAAATCGAGATAATTGTTACAAATTACAATTTGTAATTAATTGTTTTAGGGTGTGTTTGGTTAAGGAACGAATATGAGATGAAAAAATTTATATAAATGTTTTTAATAATTAATATATAATTATACATTACTTATAACTTTTTATAGCATGAAAAAAGTAAAATATTATTTTTGTTTCTAACGTTTGGGGTAAGTCATAAAATTGTTCATAACGTTTAAATCGTCTTATTTAAGTCTCTAACGTTTTAAAATTGGCTCAATATTGTTCTGCGGTTAGGATCCGTTAACAGAATTGACGGTGAGACAAAATTAAGACGATTTTAAAATGTTAGGGACTTAAATAGAACGAAAACGTTGAGGACAAAAATGATACATAGAAATAAATTTTAATTTTATCCTTCAATAATATCAATTTTTTACAGTACATAGTTATTCAATTATTTTTTAATCACATCTAAGTAAATTATACTTAATCACATTACTTTCATTCTAAATAAATTTATTTTTTTATAATTTTACTCTTAAAGATTTTCTATTTCATTAAAAGTAATTACATTAATTTTATGATTGTTAAAGTTTAAATTAGTTATGATTTATTCTATTAGTTTAAACTATTTATTAGAAACTATTTTAATAGGCAAAATTAAATTAATTTTTATAATTATTATGGCAAAATACTATAATAAGCCAACATCAATCCAAATTTACGTATATGAGCCAAAATGAAAATCGATACAGCAATGAGCCAGATCATATTTTTATGTAATTCGAACCAGGCTAGTTCGAACTTCATCTTCAAATAAATCGAACTAGAGCAGTTCGAATTTCAAAGAAAAAATTGAAAGTAAATCGAACCAGCCTGGTTCGAACTAGGAATGCAAGTAATTCGAACCACTCCAGTTCGAATTATGGGTAAATGAGGTCATCATGTAATTCGAACCACCCTGGTTCGAATTACGCTTAAGCTAGGTTGTTAGTAATTCGAACCACCCTGGTTCGAATTACTAGTGATTGGGCTATATAAGGAGTTCGAATCAGCCTCATTCGAACCATTCTCACCTTCCCCTGCCCCACCAAATCTCAGAGAAAACGACCCAGATTCTCTCCGAGAAAGACCTGAACGGAATACTCTGCTCATGGGGGACGATCCGGCACGGTTATATCGCTTGGACGGAGTCGCCCATATAGCTGGGGTCATCAACGAAGAGGTTAGTACGGAAATAACTTTGTTTTACCGGTATCACGGTTGGCCCGTCGTAAGGTGGCCAGAATCCCTCCGGTATCGGCGGTGTGAATCCCATCTGGTACACACGGAACACTGAACTAATCTGATACACGCTGTGAACATAAGAGGACCAGGTAACCCGTGAGTATTAGTGGTTTATCTTAGTGGTTTATGTTAGTGGTTTATCTTAGTGGTTTATGTATGTGGTTTATGTAAGCGGTTTACGTTAACGGTTTACGTTAGTGGTTTATGTTAGTGGTTTATGTAAGCGGTTTAGTTGTGGTTTTATAATGTTAGATCTTTTATACATAGTAAGATTTTTTGGTTTAGGGATTATCGTGTTGATTATGTTTGTCACCGGTAATTAAGCTGGTTCTAATAATGCGGTTCATTTCTTCCACAGCCTCAGCGATGCATCAGGAGCATGCGGCGGTAGCAGGGCATGGTCCTGGATGACAGATACATTTCGTACCTGCAGATGGCTGGTCTTTACCATCTTGCAAGGCTGAACGATAGATGGTTCCGGTTGGACGAGGCCCTTGTCAGTGCATTTGTTGAGCGATGGCGTCCGGAGACGCACACGTTTCATATGCCGTTCGGAGAGTGCACGATCACACTGCAGGACGTGGCATACCAGCTGGGTTTGCCAGTGGACGGGCGTTACGTCAGCGGCTGCCTATTAGAGTTCCATGTATACATCGATGGTGGCCGTCCAGCCTGGGTTTGGTTCGAGGAGTTGCTTGGAGTGGTACCTCCTCCTAGCCAGGTTCAGAAGTACGCGGTCAACTGCAGCTGGTTTCAGGAGACGTTTGGTGAGTGCCCGGAGGGAGCTGATGAGGATACTGTGCGTCGTTATGCCCGTGCATACATCATGATGTTGTTGGGCACGCAGCTTTTTGCGGACAAGTCGGGCAACCGCGTTAACATTAGATGGCTTCCGTTTGTAGCTAGGCTGGAGGAGATGGGGACCTACAGCTGGGGTTCTGCAGCACTGGCATGGTTGTACCGGTGCATGTGCCGTGTGGCGAACAGAAATATTATCAAGCTAGCGGGCCCACTTCAGCTACTTCAGTCATGGATTTTCTGGCGATTTCCTCGGTTTAGGCCTGCAGGATTTGAGACGTTCAGCTGGCCATTGGCCTCGAGGTACTTTACTAATCTTTGTCTATTTCAATTTACTACACATAACCGCGTGTTCATTCATAATGTATTGGATACCCTAAGCACACATATAAGTAGCGGTAACACATGTGCATGTTGCAGGTGGTCAGGTTACATCCCTTCCAGTAGCGAGAAGGGTCCTAGAGTTCAGACGTGGAGGCTCTGGATAGACCGGTTGCAGGATAGAGAGGTCAGTATGTTACTTAATAAGTTTTTTTATTTAACCACAATTTACGAGTTGGCATCACGAGTTGCCCTGACATTGTATCGTTCTGGGTGCAGTTTATCTGGATGCCGTACAGTAGCCCTGACGTACTTCAGGTCGTGCATCTCGAGGTTTTGGAGCCTCGGCATATGGTGCTGTGGCGGTCTGTTACATCGCTTATCTACTTTGCCGTCATAGAGTGGCATCAGGTAGACAGGGTTCTTCCGCAGTTTGGAGGGGTGCAGCCCCGTCCACAGGCCGCCCTGAACATTGACTTTCTGATGTCGAAGGACGGCAGAGGCGGCGATCGATGGTTCCCGTCCCATTTGCAGAAGTGGCATCAATATTGGGACGACCGTACGGAGAGCGTGCTGAGATTCGATGTTGTTGCTGACCCTGGTCCGTCGCATCAGTTCTTGGATTGGTGGAGTCAGCACGGGAAGAGGTTTTTGTCTCCGGATCCGCAGTTGGGCGATCCGAGAGCCGTTGCTATTCCTGTTGAGGCCTCACAGCGGGGAGCTGGGCGAGTACCTGAGATGGATCGGCCTGACGACGTGCCGGACAGGAGGCGGATTGATAGGAGAGCTCGCGTGGGCACACGTTGTAGCCAGCGTGACTGGGGGTGGCTTGAGCGTGCTATGGAGGCTGGCGACAGATCACAGTGGCAGGACTTCCTTGGGGCAGATACGCTTGATGCGGACTTCGGCAGTCCACGGTTTCTAGCGGAGATTTCGGCTATCATGCAGGAGGACGAGCCGGGCAGGAGGCGTCCTCAGACCCCTGGCACGCAGGCACCCTTAGATGTTGATCTGAACGAGCCTGCTACGACACCTGTTGGTGACCAGTTTAGTTTGGGAGGTATCCCACATTCCGCTTACACCGCTGCATCACAGTCTGTCGCCGGGCCGTCTGCCGCACCTGTCCATTTTACGCCACCCGCACAGCCTGCCCCGCATGAGGACGCAGATGAGATAGAGGATGAGGAGCCGTTTATCCGCAGAGGTCAGAGGCCACGGGTTTCCCGTCGTTGTGGGACAGGCTCCCACTTGTTTAGATGATTTACATTTCATGTATTTTGGACGTTAGGGTTCACTCATGTACCAAACCGATGTGGATTACTGTTGTTACTTTAGAGCTATTTTTCCTTGTTGTTTCCTCATCTTATTGTACTTAAAAATCTGGTATTTACCTAGTGGATTAGTGACTATGTATTATCATTGAATCATATAACACTTTAGTTATCAACTTTTGCAGTCATGGGATTTCTAACTATATTCAAATGCAGATGCAACTTTTTCATTACTAGAAGGTAAAAAGATAAACAGATTACATAAGTCATCTTACATAACAAGTAACAGGAAAAATAAAATCAATAAACACTAACAATAACAAGATCGCTACTACTGGCCCCCCGTGTGAGACGGTCCTCCAAGCTGTGGGCAACTCCTGCGGGTGTGTTCGGGTTGGCGACAAAGGCCACACCTCTTTGGCCGATTCGGATCTGCCTCGTCCATATTCGTCCGTATCCTAGTGGATCTCGGACGACCCTCTCTCGCACGCCTCTTGGCAGGGTCCGGGATCACGGTTGGCCCGTCGTAAGGTGGCCAGAATCCCTCCGGTATCGGCGGTGTGAATCCCATCTGGTACACACGGAACACTGAACTAATCTGATACACGCTGTGAACATAAGAGGACCAGGTAACCCGTGAGTAGGCGCAGCATGCAAGTGCGTGCTGGCACGGGAAATGAAGTGCCTGGAAGTACCCGCAGTCACAGGTCCGGGACGCAAGCGATACTCTGTAGGTACCCAATGAGAAAGAGCCCGTCGGAGTGGTCTCGGCTACGGTGAACTCGGAGTTATCCCGGTCATACAAAGTCACTGTGAAGCACCGCGAATTCTTCAAGTTGGCCTCTATACACTTCACCAAGTACTGACTGAATTGCTGTCCGGTTCCCATCTGGGCCTCAGCCTCTCTACCCTTGCGAACAAAGAGTTTCGCAAGCCTTCCATATGTTGCCTTCACCAAAGAGCATACAGGGAGGCTTCTGACACCCTTTAGGATTGAGTTCACACACTCCGAGATATTCGTCGTCATGTGACCGAATCTCCGTCCCTCGTCACGATGCTGAGTCCATAAGGAATAATCAATCCGGTTCGCCCACTCACACATCGCCGGGTCTTCAGACCGAAGAATATCAAACCAGTAATCAAACTCAACCTCGGTCTTGGCATATGCGGCATTCACTAGAAGCCTACGTGCATCCTTGCCCTTGAAGGTAAGGGCAAAATTAGCCGCTACGTGTCGAATGCAGAATGCACGGTATGCAGATGGAGGTAACCAACCTCCGTCCGGAGCCTCAAGCGCAGCCTTTATGCCGTTATGCCTGTCCGATATAACCAGAAGACCGGGCTGCGGTATCACGTGCTGTCTAAGGTGGGAGAGAAAGAATGACCAAGACTCTGCATTCTCACCTTCTACTAGTGCGAATGCAACGGGTAGAATGTTGGAGTTCCCGTCCTGTGCAATCGCGATGAGCAAAGTACCCCCGTACTTCCCATACAGATGGGTCCCATCAATGCTAAATAAGGGCTTGTAATGGTGAAATGCCTGGATGAGCGGTGGAAACGTCCAGAAAAGTCTGTGGAAAAAAGCTTGAGACTCGTCTACTTGTCCACTAACTCGAATGGGACTCGTCCGTAGGATTGCAACAGTACCAGGCATCGTCAACTGGACTCCCAAAACCCACCTGGGGAGCTCGTTGTATGACTCATCCCAGTCACCGTATACGAGGACAATTGCCTTCTGCTTCGCCATCCAGACCCTCCTGTAAGTCGGCCTAAACCCAAAGTGTGCTGCCGTGGCATTTAGGAGCACCTTGATGCTGACGGATGCATCAGCCCTAACCATTGGCATAACGAACGCGGAAATCACATGATAATCCAAGCTCCTGTGGTCACTCGAGATGGAGGTCGCAAGACAAGTGTGAGGTCCATTGTACCGCTTGACCTCCCAAATGCCCTTGCGCTTCCGCAGACTCAGTCGAATCAACCATGTGCACCCATTCCCAAACTCAGAACACTTGCCCACATAACGGCGATGATCAGACTCCACAACCTTGTACTGTACCCCTCGCCGGATGCTGTAAGTCTTCACACTTAACAGGGCCTCGTCTTTATCCTGAAATTGCTGACCAACCTGGAACTCTGTCAAACCAGCAGTCCCTTCAGCATCTCTAGCTCCGAATCCAACAGAGTGCCCTGAAACACCCTCTTTCCTCATGGCATCTAGGTCCAAAGAGGAAAAATGTGGTGGATACTGCTGTGTGCCAGAACTAGAACCACCGACTACCAATGCAGGCTCAGTCGCTCCAACCTCGTCGCCGCTGTCATCCTCAATCATATCCGGCTCGACGTCGTCCTCCTCTACATCACCCAACACTCCGTCTCCGACGCCAACCGGTGGAACTCCCTGTAAAGTGTTCGGCAGAATATCAACTGATCCTACCACGTCGCCTACTCCATCATTCAGATCAACAGCAAAAGACGGGGAGGCGACTGGTTCGACCGCTGGCTCGTACCCAGGGACGGACGAAGAAGCAACGGCAGGCCTTGAACTCGAACCGGCTGCCGCTGCTTCAGTGGTGGCATTCCGGTTCGAACCCCCTGAGCTGGATACCACATCAACCAACTTCGCCAACAATTCTGGTGTCCTAACCTCGGGAAACTGCCTCCGACATAGAAACATGACTTACAGGTCCTCATCACTACCAATCGTGAAGCAATCATACTTCACCGTATCCTGCAAGACAGTGATTGGAATGCGATAGAAAAACTTATTCACTCGCTTCACACCTTCCAGACCGAGTTTCATCAGCACAGATCTAACAAGATCATCATAGCTCGTCGTTGGTTTCACGACGATACAGAGAGGATCCTTATCTGTGAACTTCACACCGGAGCGAGTTTTTCTCTTAATGGATCCTCTATGGTGAACCAAAACCCCAAAACTCTCCTCACTAGCCATATTACACCCTCTATGAGAGCAACTCACGTTTAGAACCATATATATACTGCACTGTCTACCACTAAATCGAACCGGACTGGTTCGAATTCAGTTTGTGTAATTCGAACCAGCCTGGTTCGAATTACTTGATGCAGCTTCTCCCCATATAATTCGAACCAGCTTGGTTCGAATTATGTGCTACGTTTTCCTCCCAAGTAATTCGAACCACCCTGGTTCGATTTACTTGAA
>NC_029790.2:9165933-9182927 GCF_000816755.2 Arachis ipaensis | reverse complement strand
GACCGCTGGCTCGTACACAGGGACGGACGAAGAAGCAATGGCAGGCCTGGAACTCGAACCGGCTGCCGCTGCTTCAGTGGTGGCATTCCGGTTCGAACCCCCTGAGCTGGATACCACATCAACCAGCTTTGCCAACAACTCTGGTGTCCTCACCTTGGGGAACTGCCTCCGACATAGAAACATTACTTGCAGGTCCTCATCACTACCAATCGTGAAGCAATCATACTTCACCGTATCCTGCAAGACAGTGATTGGAATGCGATAGAAAAACTTCTTCACTCGCTTCGCACCTTCCAGACCAAGTTTCATCAGCACAGATCTAACAAGATCATCATAGCTCGTCGTTGGTTTCACGACAATACAGAGAGGATCCTTATCTGTAAACTTCACACCGGAGCGAGTTTTCCTCTTAATGGATCCTCTATGGTGAACCAAAACCACAAAACTCTCCTCACTAGCCATATTACACCCTCTATGAGAGCAACTCACGTTTAGAACCATATATATACTGCACTGTCTACCACTAAATCGAACCGAACTGGTTCGAATTCAGTTTGTGTAATTCGAACCAGCCTGGTTCGAATTACTTGATGCAGCATCTCCCCATATAATTCGAACCAGCTTGGTTCGAATTATGTGCTACGTTTTCCTCCCAAGTAATTCGAACCACCCTGGTTCGATTTACTTGAATGAATTTCTCTCTTAGTAATTCGAACCACCCTGGTTCGAATTACTCATGAATAGAGTTCGAACCACACTGGTTCGAATTATATAAATATAGGGTTTGGCTCATTGCAAAAACGAATTTCACTTTGGCTCATTTAGGTAATTTGCAACTTCCCTTGGTTTATTCTAGTTTTTTGCCCAGAATAAAATTAAAAAAATGATTGAATAATTATCTACCGTAAAAATTTGATATTATTGAATAATAAAATTAAAAATAAAGTTTAACTAAATTAAACATTAAAGAGTTTTGATGCATTAGGGACAAAATGTACAATTTATACTTTATTGTATATGTATCATTTTTTTTCTTTTTCGCAAGTTTATGTATTAGTTATTCTACAAACATTTCATGATGAGTAAAAATCTTTAAAATAATATTAATTTTTTACTATACATAGTATTCAATTATTTTTTAATCACATCTAAAT
Source organism: Arachis ipaensis (assembly GCF_000816755.2). Taxonomy (NCBI): domain Eukaryota; kingdom Viridiplantae; phylum Streptophyta; class Magnoliopsida; order Fabales; family Fabaceae; genus Arachis; species Arachis ipaensis. The sequence continues at coordinate 9,181,773 of NC_029790.2, read as the reverse complement.
AAATTACACTTAATCACATTACTTTGATTTTAAATAAATTTATTTTTTTATAATTTTACTCTTAAAAATTTTACTCATCATAAAATGTTTGTGGAATGATTATAATCACATTACTTTATTGTATATGTATAATTTTTTTTTCCACAAATTTATGTACTAGTCATTTTACAAATATTTCATGATGAGTAAAAATTTTTAAGAGTAAAATTATAAAAAAATAAATTTATTTAGAATAAAAGTAATGTGATTAAGTGTAATTTACTTAGATGTGATTAAAAAATAATTGAATAAATATGTACCATAAAAAATTGATATTATTGAATGATAAAATTAAAATTTATTTCTATGTATCATTTTTTTCTCAACGTTTGAGGTAAGCCTTAAAGTTTTTCTAACGTTTAAATCGTCTTATTTAAGTCTCTAACGTTTCAAAACCGTCTTAATTTTGTCTCACCATTAAGTCTGTTAACGGATTTCTAACGGCAGGACAACATTGAGTCAATTTTAAAACGTTAGAAACTTAAATAGAACGATTTAAACGTTAGAAAAACTTTAAAACTTACCCCAAACGTTGGGGATAAAAATGATACTTTACTCTAATCTTTCTAATTTTACTTTTCTAATCAAACACTATTAAAGATAAAACAATGGTAATTTGGTTTCTTAAACCATAAGTAACATTGGCTTAGTCTTCAAAATATTCATAAATAACCGTTGAGTAGTGCCAAGGAGTGGCAATTATATTGCAAAACAATACATATTTTTAAAGGACATCATAAAAAATGTTTTATTAAAAATATTTATTATTATACTCTTAAAAATGTTTGTAGAATACAAGTTAATTAAATAAATTCTATTTGATATTATTGTTCAAATCTAAAATTAAAAAAAAAAGATAAATAATCAACAAGCTATAATTCAAATAGCATAATTTTTCCATCCTCACCTAAGATTCAGAATTTCAATCTCACTCCTAACTTTAACAAAAAAATAAAATAAAAAGGTAAATAGAAATAAGCGAAGCGGGTGTTCATTTTTGATACTGATAAAATCCAAAAATAAAATAAGTGTCTGGTGTTGGACAAAAAGAAGGGAGTGAAGAGAATAATGATAGGAAGAAAAGTGGCAAAGGAAAGCAAATCAACACTAACTCCTCCATCATTTTGGGCACCCAAGAAAAAGGGATCACTTGGTCCTTGCTTAGTGCTGAGTGCTATGCAAAGACAAAAAAAGAAGAGCACTACCTCGCGAACCTCGTGCCATTTATCATTTATCTTTCAATAAAAACCAAAAGTAACATCCAATGCCATTGGCCCCCCCATTCCTCGATCCTCTCCCTCATGTCTTCCAACTCCAACCCCAATTCCATGTGTGCACCTTTTAAAATAAAAATGATCAAATTTAACCAATAATGATGATTTTTAAAATCAGAAACTATATTACATGAAATAAATGATTATTTAAAGATAACTTTATAAAAACTGTAATAGCTGATGATAGATTAAATTAAAAACGACTAAGTCCATGCTTCAAAAGTTAAGAAAAAGAAATTGAAAATCTAACCCAAATGGATATATCAGGAGATAAATAACATATCTGAACAATAATACTACTATAGATAGATACATTCTTCTAGGTGGTGGCAATTATCCAAATAAAAAAAAAAAAGGCACACACGTGAATCAAGAAGGAAAAACGGGAATCCTTTCATCGGATAAAATGCTCCTCGTGAAGTGCAAGAAAGGTGAAGACATGGGCAACTCCTCAAGCTCATCGAAGAAATCAAGTTCATCTGATTTTTTCGTTGTCAAGTTCTTGATCTGTGCATAGCATAGTGGCTCTTCCTCTTCTAACAAAAGATCTATTCTTTCATGGCTTTTCTCACTGCTTAGCTTGAATGGATCTTCTTGGTCTACAACAACAATATCTTCATGGCTGCTTATTGGAGACTGCAAGTAATGGAAACTCTTCTCATCAGCCGTGGCCATAGACACAGTAGTAGTACTTGGCTTCTCATGATCCGTGCTGTGTTCTTCTTCAACCTGTTCATGCTCATGTTCATGTTCTTGTTCTTGTTCTTCCACCTTTGATAGTTCTTCTTCTGTGGTTTCTCCAGCTTCTTGTTCTTTTGGTTTTTGTGATAAATTCTGGGTGGAGATTATTGCATCAGGAGAAGGGTGATTATGTGTAGAGGTGTATGTGATGATGAGCATTGAAGCATCTGTTCTGCATCTCTCTACTTGCTTCTTCGCTGAACAACCCTTTGACGTGCTGCATCTGTAATAACCCCTGCACAGTTATCATACCAAGATTAGATTTTGTGAGATCTTCAAGGCATAGCTAGGTGACCAAAATCATGGGTTGAAATTGAAATTGAAATTCCTTTTACACACTAACGACACATTAAGATTATGTTTTGAAACTGTCCTGAGACACTAAGTGACACAAGTTTAAACAAAGTCTATCTTGAAATAAACTGTCTCCATATTTTGTGTTACCAATAAGTACTAAATAGGCTTAGTTTCTCTGTATTTACTATTTACTCCATCAAATCTAACCATAATGAATGCTACTAACAATAGTAAGGAACTAAATTAATTGCTTTGGAAACCCAAATAAAGAAAAGATATTGATTGCTTTGCTTCTTTGGGTTATAATTTCTATAGGGGTTTGGAATTAAGAAGGACAGAATATACATATATATGGGACTAATTAAGGATACATATAGATCATAAGAACATTATTACATGATGATGATGATCTAGTATAGAAATTAAACAAAGAAGGTGAATTAACCTTGGATATGGAGACCCTTTGATTGGCTTTTGTCCATATTTCCTCCAAGACCAAAAATCTGAAGGTAGCCCTTCATTCTTCAGTCTGCTGATATTGTTTCCCTCTCCTATCCTCACCCTCACAACAGTTTTCTCAACCATTTTCCTGCCACACATGCACATACATCAACATGAAAACCAAAAGTTGAACAAAATAAACTTTATGTTTAAATTACATAGCCAAAATCAAACATCAGAACTGCATATTATGTCCACCTTTTCTTGGATGCCTGAGTTTCTGATGATTTGAGCTCCTCAGAAGTTTCTTCTGATTCAAGTTTAGTGGATACATTGGCGTCCATAGTAGAAGGTATAATATTATGCCTCTTGTTGCAACAATCAGTGGCTGCTATAGCTAATAAGGTTGAGAGTATGTAGTAGTTTTTGAGATTCAGTTTTAAGCAAAGTGGATCTTACTGATTAGAGAGAGAAATTGGAGTAGGAATAAGGACAGTGAATAGTTATGAATAGATAATGGCAAAACCCCCCAAGTTGCTTTCTATCTATCTTTTCATTCATTTAATATAAAGCCATATGATCAACTACGCACATATATCACTACCACCAGCTCTCATCAACCCCACCTTACTTATAATACATTATTATTATGATTATATGATATGATATACATTAACCTCATTAAATAAAACAGATATTTTAAGTAGTGGCTCTACGAGTCCCTCAATGCCACGTGGCTGCATGTCCCATGTGAAAACCAAAGTTAGCCGCCTCAATGAAAATCCAATTTGTGAGGAAAGATACATTGGCAACTTCCAATGCACAACGCCATCCATGAATAATGGTGGGAAAATTATCTATCAGATATTTAATTCATTTAACATAGAATAAGTATAAAAAATTAATTTTTATTTAGTTAATATTAGTTCATTTTTTATATATTATTTATATGTAAAATTTTTATAAATATAGGTACAAATTATTTTTTATCACATATTAACTAAAAATAATAATATTTATTGATCAAGTAGTATTAACAGGCTAATTTTTTATATGAAAATTATTATTATATTATTCTCAATTATGGAGAAGTGGTGTATTTTAATTTAGTAGGGAGATAATAACAAATACGAGGGTTTGATTTGTGTTTTAAAAATTTTTAAAAATTACCATTCACAAATTAGAGGGTCAGATTTGTGTAAGTTGACAAATCAGATGGTCGATTTTGTATTTTAAAATTTTTTAAAAAGTTAATATTCACAAATTGGAGGGTCAGATTTGTAATCTTCTTAGAAAAAAAATGCACACCAAATTTTATATATTATTAAAAAATACTACTATAAATCCAATATCAAAATTAAAAGGGTTATGCTAGATAACCAATTATTTTCTTGAACAATATGAACAACGGATATTAAAATTGACCCAATTCAAGTAAAACACACTACACTCTAAATTATTCATCTAAATCTTAATATTAGAATAACCATCCGCACATCTAAAAAATTAAACATCCAATATATTCATTGTTCAAATTATTTAATATTTTTACTGTCTACCTATACTTTTCTAAATTAAAAAGCGGCATTAGCATTGCTCTCAAAAATATATTACTTAATTTTTCCATATTGCTTAGCAATTGGGTTACTACCGGATTTGGTGGAGGGGACTATGTCATCACAGCAAGTTGGCCAATTTTTATTTGGTGGACACCATTTAAAAAAATATAAATTATATTTAACATAAAATAAAATAGATCACAATCATCCCAAGGATCTAGCCTTATTTTTACTTGTTAGTATTTGTTTTATGTGAAATGATTATTCTTCAGTTATGACTGTGTCGAGACATGGATGTTACTCCCTGTCCACAAAAACGGATCGGAGCTTGCTGACATTTTTATAAAAAGGCTGTCACTTATTTTGTAACCCTAGATAGATTATTGAGTCACGTGACATGAATTCCAGAGCTCGATTGGATAATGTGTGTGCCAGATTTTGAACAGGAGAATAGTGGACGAAGTTATAACCCTTTGGGGCAATGTATATAATTGAAGCTATAAAGTATAGGCATTGTTCATTAATGCTATCACCATCTTCATTCAACAACAAAGAGCCAAACTGGTCTTTACCGAAAAAAAAAACAAAGAGCCAAATGGTAGATAAAGGCGTTGGAAGAAGGTTCTAAATTATTGGACTCTTGAGTCTCAAAAAGTCAAATCTTATTTTTGGGATATGGTAATTTTTTTTTTTTTAGTTTCTAAGATTATCAACGATTAGACTCATACATAGGTGTCTACCGAATCAAAAACTCAGTATACTTATCTTTAGAGAAAGGAATTAGCTATGGTGGGAAAAGTTGAAGAAGGTGCTATAAGATCTTTCTTAGAAGATGTTTATTATGTGGTGAGGATGAGAATTATATAATAGAAGGTCTAATTTTCGTTGTACCTCTTATTTTTTTAATAATTAAAAATATGTCCAAGAGATTAAGGCTTAATTTGGTAAAGTTTTTACTTTTCAAAAGTAACTTATAAAAGCTAACTTATAAAAGATGGCTTTTTAAAAATCGTAGCATTTATGTTTGGTAAATCAAATTAAAAATTGCTTTTAATAATCACAAACAACAACAATTGCATTTGGTAAAATAGCTTTTAAAATTTAAAAATACTATAATAGACATAAATACAAGCATTAAATTTAAAAATTAGTTAACATATGAGGTTATATTAGACTTTTAAATTTTGAAAAGTACAAGCCAACTTTAAAAAGCTCTATCTTAGGTGCTTTCAAAAGTACCCCAATCTTTTTAAAACTGCAAGCACAAGCACATGATCTTTTTTATTTACCAAACAAAAAATGAAGAGCTTGAGCTTTTAAAAAGCACAAACACCTCTTTCAAAAGCTTTACCAAACCAAGCCTAAGTATAAATATACTAAGCTGGATGGTATTAGTGTGTAGAGTGGAGATATTGGACTTTGGTTAAAAAGATAGATTGGGTCGGTAATTTCTTTGTAGCGTCAGTTTCCATTAAATAAAGTGAGTGAGAAAAAAGATTAACCCTACTGGAGCTTTAGTTTAGGTTTGTAGGATTGGGCCCAGTTGGGTAGAGTTTGATTGGTTTTTCATCGGAAAAAAAAAAAGAAAACAAGAGTTTGATTAGTTTATAGTATTGGGATGCATGTTTGAAGGTTAAGAAATATTGGAAAGTAAAGTAACTGAATTCATTTAAGGATCAATTCACGGACAAAAAAAAAAATAAAAAATAAGAATCAATATGTGCGTATGGTATGAATATTGTAGATGTTTATATTTTTTAGAACTACTGAGGTTAAATTTTTATTTTTTTAATTAAAATTTTTTATGTTATGCAAAATTTGGAAGTCTAAATTTCACCAAATCACTCAAACTTAAATGTTAATTATAGTTTCATTTTTTTTAAATAAAAAACTTAATTATTTACTAGCTCCCATAATGTGAACTTCATTGGGTTTAATTGTTAGTCATTTTGTAAATATTAAAATTATAATTTGTCATTTATGTGTTTATATTTATTAGTATAATATTATATTTTTATCTATATATTTATAAGTTTAATGTTATTTATTTAAGTTAGTTACGCACATAATGAAATGTCCGAAGTTTTATTTATACAAAGTTACATGATACGTATAGAAAATAATAATGATAAACTCATAGACTGGAGTTTTGAACTCCAAACTAATTACCGTGTAGTATTTTGTACGCTTGTAGTGCTGTTAATAAACAATAAGTAATAATAATTCTATGCATATATAAGTAGGTTTATATGTTAACTAAGTTTCTTTAGTGGCATGTAATAATTCAGTAAGATGTTTACCTTCCTACAATGAAATAGGTGATAATCTTTTTAATTTGTATAGTGTCTATTAATTTTATTCTCTTTTTAATAATAATAATGATTTTCTATCATACATAATTATATTAAAATCAGGTAGCAAGTTATGATTCATTCTTAAATTTAACAAAATATATTTTTAGTAAATTATGTATCATGAAAAATATTTTGTAAAAAATATTTTTGCATTAAATATTTTGTAAAAAATATATATAAAAAAGTGTAGTCGGGTTAAAGAATAAAAAATTTAACTAACAAAATAAAAAATATTTAAGAATAATAGAAAAATATAATAAGTATTTAATTATAAATATTATGTATATAAAATTATAAATATTAAATTTAAAGCACGTTTTTAATAAAGTAGTTAGTTAATAAATTTTGAATATAATAATCTAATTATTCGTCAGATAATATAAAATAAAAGGCAAGTTACCTAAATAGAATAATTGGAACTCATGTTTACCAGGTTACAATTCTGTAAACATAGCATATGTGATGAGCGGATATTTTATACGTTTTTTGACATTATTTTCATATAGTTTTTAGTGTGTTTTATTTAGTTTTTATTAAGTTTTTTTAGGATTTAGTGTTAAATTTATTGTTACTGAAATCCAAATATAGCGCTCTCAACGGCTATGGAAAGTTGACTTCCAGAGCTTTCCAGCAATATATGATAGTATATACCTTGCTTCGGATTAGAAGGCCCAAAACTGGCATCCAAAACCAGCTTCCTGCCCCCTTCCAGACGTCCAGCGCCCAAAGAGCAGAGCCCAGCATCCAAAGGCCCCATGAGGATCCCCTAGCCAGCGTTTCACGCCGTAGGAGCCTCATAGCACGTGGATCTCACTAAAACTCAGTCTAAACACTTACCAAGTGGGCCCTGGAAGTAGAGTTTAACATTAGATAGACTATTTTACACTTACTAGTCATTTGTTTAGTGTTTAAGGGATTTTAATTATGTATTTCATGGTCCTTCTAACCTTTTACACATTATTCAGATTTATCATTGTATTTTACTTTCAGTATGAGTTTCTAAACCTCCTAGGTTGAGGGGAGGAGCCCTCCTGAGTCCTATGAATTGATAAAAGTACTATTATTTCTTCTTCGATCCGTGTTTGATCTATCTCTAAGATGTATATCCCGATCTTCATCGTGGTGAATAGGATGATCTAACCAATTAGCTCTGTTAATCACATTAAGACGAACGTGCCTGACAAACACCCGCGTCTACTTGGGTTCGTATGAATACTCGAAAGGAAAAGCACAAGCCAACAGCTATGTTTATACATCTATCAGACGGTTAATCCACGACTTCGTTTGGCACTTCTCGAGACACCAGTTCAGCCAATTTCTGTGCAAATTAGGGTCTCCGTGGTATAGGCTAGAATCCAAAGAAGCAGCGTTCTCTGATCCGGAAGATTCGACCTTGTCTGTGGCGTTTTGAGTAGGATCGCCAGGAAAATGACTTGCTAAGCGCTTCGCCCTTCGTCAGATTGGATGACCACGGCCAATGGCATACAACATGTAGCAGAGGAAATCAATAACCACGGGCAATGACTTTGATCACATACAGCCTGCCATAGAAAAAGATCAATTACAAGTAAAGAAGACAGTAGTACTGGAGTTAGTTCAGAAAGGCAAAGTAACTCTGAGTCTCAACTCTATTCCTATTATTGCTTTAACTTTGTTACAATTCAGTATTCCTTTCATAGTTTCATGATACTTCATCCAACTCTATATGCTTAATCCAACAGCCTTCTGATTCCGCCTGAGTAAGACCAGCAAGACAACAATAACTTGCTTCAAGCCACAATTATGGTGGGATCGACCCTGACTCGCTCACGTAATACTTAGACGACCCAGTGCACTTGCTGGTAATGCTGCTGTACGGAAAGCGTGGGGGATTGCGTACGCATGCACCAATATGCGTATGGAACATTGTAGCAGATTATGTATACGTGAAGATTATCTATACTTCTGTAACAATTATACTTGAAGATTATCTTTATTAGCTGTTTATTTTAAGTTATAATTCAGGAAGTTTTAATGCTATTTTAGTGGATTTGGCTTTTAATTATTGTAATTTTTTTTGTTTTAGATTTTTTCATTTACAAACAAAATCTTTTAGGTCTAGATTTCACTGTTTTTATTTTAGTTTCAAATCAAATTAGGATTAAATATAAAAGGGAAAAGATGCAGCCCTTCGGGTTCTCTTCACTCTTACACACTTCATTCGACATTTTACACTTTTTAGAGCCTTAGTCTTCTGTCTGAGTCATGAGCTTACGTTCTTCATACCAGAGAATTTGAGTAATGTATTGGTTTCAATTTCAAGAATTTGCTTATGTTCTTCATACCAGAGATTCGAATATATTCAAAGATAACCGTTTTTCTAGTTGCGTTCTTGTTAAACCCTAGAAAAGTAACTCACGTGGACAAAGGTTTGAGCCTAAGACAGTTTTTTGGTGGCCTTCCCGTTGTTCAATGTGGATCTAAACCCATCTCGTGACAGAGCTAGGGTTGACACTGGGCCGATGGTTGATGTTGCAATTGCGATGGCTGGTATTGATGATATGGTACTAGAATCCGGACAGGGTGGAGCTCCGGATGGTGGGAAAGATGTGTTTTAGGATGAGGATGAGGATGATGTGGATCCCTCCATGATTTCTGATGATAACGATAACGAGGATACGAAGAGTACTTCAACTGGGGGTAGAAGAGCAGCTAGTCCAGGAACTCCGCAGTAATACCCCCCAGCACTTTTCAGCTATGGACTTGTATGCCATGAGACAGCAGGGGAAACCTCCCGTGCCTGTCGAGTTTGGGCCTGGAGACACACATAATATAGAAGGACTATAGCAGTTCTAAGTTGGTCAGCAACTTCAGGATAAAGAGGAGGCTGTGTTAAGCGTAAATCTATCATTTCATAATTCAGACTTTAAAATAAATTAAATTATTTTATAATATAGGCCAATCTTCTACTGCCTATATAATCGAAATTATCCTTACACGTAATTTTATATCTTGTCATTGAGTTATACTTGTGATTTGCCATTTTCTTTAAGTAAGCTGCCTTAGTATAAAATTATGTTTACATTTTAACGATGTAATTTAAAATAATTTTAATATAATTTTTTCATGTTTCAAACATTGTTAAACGTTTAACTTGTTTAGTACAAAAGGGGTCGAAAGCTTTCATTTATTAAATGTGAAATATCATTTCTAAATTATAATGAAACTTTTAAATGTAACCGTCTCCCGTGAGTTCATCTTTTTTATTTTTCTATTGACCCTTTGTTCTCTAAACTATTTATTATTACCTGCACATGTACCAACCATTAAATAAAGTTTCAGTTATGAGTTCTTGGGATGCTGACGCGTGGATTTTCAATAATGAAATGGACGGTGAGGGTGTACACAGTGAGTGAGTGAGGCAAGACATTTCATCTACTAAAACTCCAGTCGTCGTCACTTGGATTCGTTTCTTAAATCTGAAAGTATTTCATACACTAAGTGGAGGAAGGTTTCAAAAAGCCACATGTCTCTTCGTGTAGAGGGTGAGTGTTACGTTATATTTAGGGGACGGACACCCGGGATATACAATACCTGGGAGGCGGCAGAGCAACAGGTGAGCGGCTATCCGAGGAATCTGCACTGCCGGTATCGGAGATTTGAAGCGGGTTGGAGAGCATGGGTTGATTAAATGCACGGACAGTGTGTGGGTGTTTCAAACAACGGCCAAGGTCTTCAGCTTTTACCATTAGCGGAGGGGGTTCCTGTTGGTGCTGCCTCTGGTTTGGCCAGTGCAAGCGACCCCAATCTTCATCATATCGTATACTTCACAGCAGACACGAAAAGTGGTGGACCGCATCTTTGTTTTAACTCATCCTCGCATCAGGTGTCGCTGGAGAAACAGCCGACTTTCCCCAATGAAAGTGAATACAACCCCCGGGGTTCAGATGGTATGTCTTTTTTACGATACGATTGGAATTTTTCTACTTTAGACTGTGAATAAAGAAATTGGGTTTATTTTTGAGTAACCGATCGTTTATTGTGGTGTTGTATTGGCGCAGCAAGTGCCATTGCGCGACTTCAACATGCAGTCACCAAGCTAGAGGGGTGTGTGTCTCATCTAGAGGTGGAAAACAAGGAGCTTTTAATGCAGTTAACAGAGGCAATGGATCATATGTCAAATTTGTTCAGGACGAAGACTCGCAGCAAGTAACAATTTTCCCTGAAAGTCGGTTGATTCTGGTGTATGCTATGTTCGGTGACTCATATGTATTTGACTAGTGAAAGCATTGCACATGGCCATGCTATGTGTGAGTTCTTATTTTGTTGGTCTGTAAAATGTAGCTGTGTCCGATTTTCGGTTATGTCTTTCACATCATCTGGCTGCATGTTGTGTGTGTCATTGCGTTGTTGTATTATTAATGAAAATATGTATTGTTAAGCATGAATGAATTGGATCTCCTTAACCTTCGTAACCTATTTGGTTCAATGATTCATTCTTGATTATTTTGAATAATACCGATGCAACCAACGAATTCTTGTTTATAAAATCTTTGTGTGCCCAAATCAACCGAGCATCCTCCATTGTAATTTTAACCAAATTCGGATAAGAATTCCCGTTTTGAATAAATTAGTTAGATGGAGTAGTCGAAAATTTGAAATCATGATGGTTTTGTTTTTGCCGCCTTAAATTGTAACTTAAATGTAGTTGATGTTGATGCCATGTTTTACTCCGGAAAGACAACGTTGGGTTAACTAATATGCGTTGCATAGAAAGTTTTACACCAAAAAAATCTAATCGAAATTTTCACAAATAATGCTTGTAATTTGAATTTGTAGGTAATTGGCAGTTTAATTTTGGTAGTGCTCCGGAGTATCCACGAAGATAAGGTTCTACAAAGCATCCATTGCGCCGGAAGGAACTCATGGAAGCATATAAGTTGTACTTGAATGAGTGATGGCTGCATCAGTATTCATTTCACCTGAAAAATAGTGGAAGCAAAGGGTGTTGTGACACTGAATAGTGACTTATTCAACTGCTCAAGGATGACCCTGGTTTAACTAGGGTAAGAGCTGCTCCATTGGTAGTAAATAGATGCAATTCCAATAAAAATAAACGGAGATTTTATTTTGACACCTGAAATCCAAAAGCCACTTGGGTGAATAGTGGAGAGAATCCCTTTACTAACCAAGGATGAGGATCCCTGTAAAAGGCATATGAATCAGCAACCAACAACTTTTTGCTATGTTACAAATTATTAAATTTCTATATTACGTTACATATACGTTTAATATATGTAATTTCACACATGGCAAATGATTAATAATATTTAATTAATGATTTTTATTAATTAAATATATCAATTATTTATATTGATTATTTAAATTATAATTTATACAAAAAATTATAAAAAATTAATATTAACTAATATTTATATTGTCATACATTTAGGTAACACAGCTCAATAGGCCAAGAGAATATTCTCTTAGAAGTTTAAATAGGTAAAAAAATGTTGTATTGTGTGGGAAATCTTTATTGTGAATTAGCATTTTCTAATTTTGTCAAGACTATGAACTCCAAAATATTCCTTATGAGAAAGGCACCGATGAAGAGGGGAAGCTACTCTCACCCATGCCTGCTAATAACGAGATTTGATTTTGACAGCTTATGATGAAGTCTGGGTGGAGCTATGAGTGCAGACCATTGCCCTACTACATTAAGCGATGGGTGGGAGGATCACCTGCCCCAACGTTAAAAGGAAGTAGAGTCGACTCTTGCTATCTCAACAAATTTTTTGCCCTATATTGTTTTACAAATTAATCTCTGTGGACGAAGGGTTAAAGTTTGTGGTGTCTGCTACTACAGAGATGGAAACAGAGGTGGTGGACGATATGGACTAACAAGGAGGCAACATTGTGGCTCCGGGTGGGAGAAATGACGGTGAGCATGATTGAGGCAAGGTTAACGACGCGGATAAGCCAAAGGGAGTGTCCGAACATGCAACCGATTATATGGATCATGACTCCAAAGATTCGAAGGGGGGAGAGGTACGAGAATTTGCTTTCTTTTTTGTCGCTTAAAATTATGTTAGACCTTGATCATAGACTTACAACCAATTTCTTCTGGCGGTCAGGCTGCATGTATCACTGCTGCCCTTCTCCAGGTGAATGGCACGATGAAGAAGTTGAGCCAAAACCTGTTGAAAGTGCTGGATGTAAGTGCAAATTGAATTCACATTCATAAAATTCGTCTTCGGTCTCTATTGGACTAACTATGCAGTGAGGTTTATTTTTTCCAATGCATTAAAATTGTATTTGTCTTCCATGATTACAGACCCACATGAAGGATGCCGATCAAGTGGGAAGCCTGGCGGAGGACATGCGGCGGGGGGATGGCTTTAGTTGAGGCTTGCATGGAAAGCTTTCTCCGACCCGGGGACGGTGGTGGATCCGACTTACCAACAGCCACCGCTGGAGTAACTCCGACCCGCGAAAAAAGCATTGTTTCGGAGCACACAGTGACACTGCCACCACTGAAATCGGGTGTGATGCTCGAAGCGAAGTCCACACTGGCTCTAGCCCCATGGTGCCTATTACCGTTGAGCAGGATCATCACTGTATAAATATTTTTTATTCATTTAAATTAATTATGATGCACACAATGTTTGAAACATTAAAAAATTATATTAAAATTATTTTAAATTGCAACGTTAAAATGTAAACATAATTCTATACTAAGGCAGCTTACTTAAAGAAAATGGTAAATCACAAGTATAACTCAATGACAAGATATAAAATTACGTGTAAGGATAATTTCGATTACGTAGGCAGTAGAAGATTGGCCTATATTATAAAATAATTTAATTTATTTTAAAGTCTGAATTATGAAATGATAGATTCACGCTTAAGACAGCCTCCTCTTTATCCTAAAGTTGCTGACCAACTTAGAACTGCTATAGTCCTTCTATATTATGTGTGTCTCCAGGCCCAAACTCGACAGGCACGGGAGGTTTCCCCTGCTGTCTCATGGCATACAAGTCCATAGCTAAAAAGTGCCGGGGGGTGTTACTGCGGAGTTCCTGGACTAGCTGCTCTTCTACCCCCAGTTGAAGTACTCTTCGTATCCTCGTTATCGTTATCATCAGCAATCATGGAGGGATCCACATCATCCTCATCCTGAAACACATCTTTCCCACTATCCAGAGCTCCACCCTGTCTGGATTCTAGTACCATATCATTAATACCAGCCATCGCAATTGCAACATCAACCATCGGCCCAGTATCAACCCTAGCTCTGTCACGAAATGGGTTTAGATCCACATTGAACAACAGGAAGGCCACCAAAAAACTGTCTTAGGCTCAAACCTTTGTCCACATGAGTTACTTTTCTAGGGTTTAACAAGAACGCAACTAGAAAAACGGTTATCTTTGAATATATTCAAATCTCTGGTATGAAGAACATAAGCAAATTCTTGAAATTGAAACCAATATATTACTCAAATTCTCTGGTATGAAGAACGTAAGCTCATGACTCAGACAGAAGACTAAGGCTCTAAAAAGTGTAAAATGTCGAATGAAGTGTGTAAGAGTGAAGAGAACCCGAAGGGCTGCATCTTTTCCCTTTTATATCTAATCCTAATTTGATTTGAAACTAAAATAAAAACAGTGAAATCTAGACCTAAAAGATTTTGTTTGTAAATGAAAAAATCTAAAACAAAAAAAATTACAATAATTAAAAGCCAAATCCACTAAAATAGCATTAAAACTTCCTGAATTATAACTTAAAATAAACAGCTAATAAAGATAATCTTCAAGTATAATTGTTATAGAAATATAGATAATCTTCACGTATAAATAATCTACTACAATGTTCCATACGCATATTGGTGCGTTCGTATGCAATCCCCCATTCCTTTCGAGTATTCACACGAACCCAAGTAGACGCGGGTGTTTGTCAGGCACGTTCGTCTTAATGTGATTAACAAAGCTAATTGGTTAGATCATCCTATTCACCACGATGAAGATCGGGATATACATCTTAGAGATAGATCAAACACGGATCGAAGAAGAAATAGTAGTACTTTTATCAATTCATAGGACTCAAGAGGGCTCCTCCCCTCAACCTAGGAGGTTTAGAAACTCATACTGAAAGTAAAATACAATGATAAATCTGAATAATGTATAAAAGGTTAGAAGGACCCTGAAATACATAATTAAAATCTCTTAAACACTAAACAAATGACTAGTAAGGGTAAAACAGTCTATCTAGTGTTAAACTCCACTTCCGGGGCCCACTTGGTGAGTACTTGGACTGAGCTTTAGTGAGATCCACGTGCTATGAGGCTCCTACGGTGTGAAACGCTGGCTAGGGGATCCTCATAGGGCCTTTGGATGCTGGGCTCTGCTCTTTGGGCGCTGGACGCCTGGAAGGGGGCAGGAAGCTGGTTTTGGATGCCAGTTTTGGACCTTCTAATCCGAAGCAAGGTATAGACTATCATATATTGCTGGAAAGCTCTGGAAGTCAGCTTTCCATAGCCATTGAGAGCGCTATATTTGGATTTCAGTAACTCCAGAAAAGCTCTTCCGAATGCAGGAAGGTCAAATATCGACAGCATTTGCAGTGCTTTCTCTGTCTCTAAATCAGACTTCTGCTCCAACTCCTCAATTTCAGCTAGAAAATACCTGAAACACAAAAACTAGTTGTAGAATCCAAAAATATGAATTTAACACTAAACCCTAAAAAAACTTAATAAAAACTAAATAAAACACACTAAAAACTATATGAAAATGATGTCAAAAAACGTATAAAATATCCGCTCATCACATATGCTGTGTTTACAGAATTGTAACCTGGTAAACATGGGTTTCAATTGTTCTATTTAGATAACTTGCCTTTTATTTTATATTATCTGATGAATAATTAGATTATTATATTCAAAATTTATTAACTAACTACTTTATTAAAAACGTGTTTTAAATTTAATATTTATAATTTTATATACATAATATTTATAATTAAATACTTATTATATTTAATATCATCCAATTTTTTCATTAATAATTAAAAGGTATAAAATAAGATCATATTTTATTTTCTATTATTCTTAAATATTTTTTATTTTGTTAGTTAAATTTTTTATTCTTTAACCCGACCAC
>NC_029790.2:9158630-9165908 GCF_000816755.2 Arachis ipaensis | reverse complement strand
AAATATTTTTTATTTTGTTAGTTAAATTTTTTATTCTTTAACCCGACCACACTTTTATATATATACTAAAAATATTAGTGCAAAAATATTTTTTATAAAATATTTTTCATGATACATAATTTACTAAAAATATATTTTGTTAAATCTAAGAATGAATCATAACTTGGTACCTGATTTTAATATAATTATGCATGATGGAAAATCATTATTATTATTAAAAAGAAAACAAAATTAATAGACGCTATACAAATTAAAAAGGTTATCACCTATTTTATTGTAGGAAGGTCAACATCTTACTAAATTATTACATGCCACTAAAGGAACTTAGTTAACATATAAACCTACTTATACATGTATAGAATTATTATTACTTATTATTTATTAACAGCACTACAAGCGTACAAAATACTATACGGTAATTAGTTTGGAGTTTAAAACTCCAGTCTATGGGTATTTTATCATTATTATTTTCTATACGTATCATGTAACTTTGTATAAATAAAACTTCGGATATTTCATTATATGCGTAATTAACTTAAATAAATAACATTAAACTTACAAATACATAGATAAAAATATAATATTATACAAATCAATATAAACACATAAATGACAAATTATAATTTTATTGTTTACAAAATGACTAACAATTAAATCCAATGAAGTTCACATTATGGGAGTTAGTAAATAATTAAGTTATTGATTTAAAAAAATGAAACTATAATTAACATTTAAGTTTGAGTGATTTGGTAAAATTTAGACTTCCAAATTTTGCATAACATAAAAAATTTCAATTAGAAAACAAAAATTTAACCTGAGTAGTCCTCAAAAATATAAACATCTATAATATTCATACCATCACTACAAGAAAACAGCTCTATTGCCACGCTTTTAAAGCGTGGCGAAAAGCTGAAAAAAGCGTGGCGATAGCTTTTCGCTACGCTTTTTGAGCTATCGCCACGCTTTTGAAAGGGTGACCTATGAAAGGGTGGCGGTTGCTCTATCGCCACGCTTTTCGTGACCTATCGCCACGCTTTAATTTTTGCCACGCTTTTGCAGATTGTCACGCTTAAAAATGTGGCCGTATGTGATAGATACGGCCACGCTTTAAAAGCGTGGCGATAGCGAGATATACGGCCACGCTTTAAAAGCGTGGCGATAGCGAGAGATACGGCCACGCTTTAAAAGCGTGGCGATAGCGAGATATACGGCCACGCTTTAAAAGCGTGGCGATAGCCTTGTCAAATTTAAAAAAAAAAAATTTGACTTTACCTTCATTATTGCACAATATAAATTTTCAATCCTTTTTTATTACCAAACCTATAAATATAGTATGCAATTTTTATTATTAGACAAATTAAAACAACATATATAATTTTTGCCATAATTATTTTATACATTAATACTCAATACAAAACTTTCCAGGTTTTTTCAGTAACAAAAAAATTAGAAGCATTTATATATATTTGTTCATCTCTACAATTTATGAAAATTAAACCTAATGGTACTTGTATTTTTGCCCTAAGTTGAATCTATACACATGGTTATTAAACCCATTTAACACCAGGGTCCTCACTGCTTCAACTCCTTGCTCCAATGAAGTATCAATCTGTCAAAAAATATATATTTCCATCAAAATTCAATCAAGGAAGGAATAAAAAGGAACATAATTTACGAGCATTTATATATAAATATAAATTAAAGCTTTAATTTCAAAAAGTAGAAAATAACAGCTGCATAGTTCACAGTTGAAAATAATCATGTGTAAATTTAGCCCCCGTTTTACTCCACTCCAAAGACATAATACTACACATTCAATGTTCCTTTATTCATTCTATTTCAGTCCCAACAAAACAAGGAGATCAAAGTTACCTGTTACAGAAACACAATGTGCCCATCCAGCAGCTGCTTTTACAATAGACACTTCAGGCAGAAGAGGGAAAGGCTCTGGAGTTTCCTTTTGCAGAAAAACTAGAAAATGTTAGTTGACTAACAAAGAAGCAACAAAGACTTCATGAGAACAGTGTCATGGTTATGCATTACCCCGTGCTTCCCAGATGTAACATAGCTTTGGCCTAAGTCATCTGTTGAACCCCATGTTATGAACTTTCCAGAATCTGATTAAGGAAAGAGTTAAAAATAAATAAATAAATAAAATAAGAGCAATGATAAATCATTTAAGCAAATATAGTGTACAAAAACTAAAAGTAAATTACGAATACAATCATCTCACAAATAAAAACACACAAATAGCGTTTAACTCAAGTTGATTATGACAGAAACATAAAGAAGTAAGAACAACAATGTATTCCGTCGGAGAGTAAATGGAGAAGAAATTGATAAATATATTTTCTCTTTTAAAAAAAAATAAATACGAAGAGGGTAAAACTCTGTCCCTCAAGTTTCAACAATCTAACAAAATAACAAGGAAAGAAAAAAAATTAGCTTATGGTTGTAGCTGGAGCAAATAGCAATTGACGATGAAATTTTCAAGGCCCAGAAAATTCCTAAAAAGAAAAATGGAGGAGAGGAAGAGACCTCACGGTGGCGAAGGGAATCTGAGTTGACGAGGACGTCGACGATGTGACCAACGCTCCGCGGAAGGGTTTCTTTTGGCCATCAACGGAGGGCTTGCTACGGACGGTGAGCGCCGAGAGAGTCACCACGAACGAGAGTCACCGCCGAAGGAGCACCGATGATGGGAGTTCCGGAAGAGAGAGTGACGACGGAGGCATTGCAAGCGCTGGGGTTCTTTGAAGGGCTGGGGTGAGGGGCCGGGGTTCTTCGCGGACGGCTGGGGTTCTTGTAAGCTTTTAGGGTTCATCGAAGTGAAAAGGGTTCTTTGAAGAGAGAGGGGTTTTTAATTTCGAAGAATGAAGGAGAAGAACGCAGCGTTTAGAATCATAAAGGAACGCTGCGTTTTGTTTTTGAGAGGACCTTTTGGCCACGCTTTTGAAGCGTGCCAAAAGAGTTCTAGGAAACGGCCACGCTTTTAAAACGTCACTATAACAAAATCCTGTTGTCACATTTTAAAAGCGTGGCTGTTTCAATCTATGGCTACGTTTTTTAAGCGTGGCAAAAAAAAAAACGTGGCCAAATCTCGAATTAATTGCCACCTTCATCAAAGCGTGGCCATAGACCCTTTTCGCCACGCTTTTTAAGCGTAGAAAAAAAAACGTGGCCAAATCTCTAATCAATCGCCACCCCTCATAAAAACGTAGCCATTGACCATTTTTGGCCACGCTTTTAAAGCGTGGCAAGAAAAAAGCGTGGCCATAGACCTTTTTTCTTGTAGTGCATACACACATATTGATTCTTATTTTTTATTTTTTTTGTCTGTGGATTGATCCTTAAATGAATTCATTTACTTTACTTCCTAATATTTCTTAACCTTCAAACATGCATCCCAACACTATAAACTAATCAAACTCTTTTTTTTTTTTCCGATAAAAAACCAATCAAACTCCACCCAATTGGGCCCAATCCTACAAACCTAAACTAAAGCTCCAGTAGGGTTAACATTTTTTTCTCACTCACTTCATTTCATGGAAACCGACGCTACAAAGAAATTACCGGCCCAATCTATCTTTTTAACCAAAGCCCAATATCTCCACTCTACACGCTAATACTATTCAGCGCAGCATACTTATACTTAATCTCTTGGGCATATTTTTAATTATTAAAAAATAAGGGGTACAACGAAAACTAAACCTTCTATTGTAGAGCTCTCATCCTCACCACATAATAGACATCTTCTAAGAAAGATATTGTAGCACCTTCTTCAACTTTCCCAACCATAGATAATTCCAATTTCTTATAAAAAAACAAGTAACCTCTTATAAAAATAGATATTGAAATTAATTAAATAATATTATTTAAATAAAAAAATTGATTTAAAGTTAAAAATTTAAAGGACAAGTAACATTTTTTTTAATTAATTTCCAAAAAAATAGGCATAGGTTTATTTATTTGATTTTTCTTTTTTGTTAGACAATGAAGATTGTTTCTTTTTTTTTGTTTCCTACGGTATTTCTCCAACCCAACAGGTTAAGGACTAATCCGTCGCGGATCTGAGCTTCATTTGAGGGTCTGTCGCTGGTCAATGGGCACAAAGCGGGATTCGAACCTCCAACACTTACTTAAGCGGATGAGTGAGTTAACTACTTGACCAACCCAAATTAGTTAGACAATGAAAATTGTTGAAGATACCAAAAGAAAAACTGAAAAAGTATTAATTTGGGCCAACCTACTATCATCTTGAAAACATAAAAAACCATGTCTACGGTCAATCTAATTGCAGGCTGGGCTCATGACCAAAAACATCCTAGGCTGGGCTCTGATAAATATTGGCAATCCATATGATTTTTTTTTTTAAAAAAAGCAGGAAGAGAAAAGAAATAATCCACCACAATGAAAACTTTCCAAATTTGTTTCTACTTTCTATAGTTATTAGTTACTGTTTACTACCCACCCTTCTTCTAAAATAATCCTCGGTACTCGGTAGTTAAGACTTAACACTTGAGTGAGTTGAGTCAGTCATCAGTATCAGTTGTATGGTATGCCATCCATGTAACGTTACGTTACTGGAATTTTCTTTCTATTCCCACTCCTATAAGCTATTCTCAATTAATTACTAAAATTGAGTGTGTGCTAACTTCGAAAATGCTTATTTATCTACTGATGTGCAAACAAAGTGTTATTCTAAAGTGAAAGAATGCAAGCAAAAGAGATCGTTTAATTTGCCTTAAGAAAAACAAATAATAAAAACCTTGCTAAAATAATATAATAGGCACCTAGTGGTAGTAGAGAGTGTTAGTCAAAGATATACATAACATTATAAAATTGAAGTGAACCTTAGCTTGGTGGGGAACCACGTATCGGCGTCCTCCAAATCTGAAATCTCAAAAGTCCAAATGGCTTAACCTAATTACCCGTC
The DNA here is from genome assembly GCF_000816755.2 of Arachis ipaensis. NCBI lineage: Eukaryota > Viridiplantae > Streptophyta > Magnoliopsida > Fabales > Fabaceae > Arachis > Arachis ipaensis. The sequence continues at coordinate 9,160,972 of NC_029790.2, read as the reverse complement.
AAATTAAATTTGCATTTTCAGCCAACCATATATGGCAGCACCACTTCAATCCAAATTCCAAGTTAGCACCAATTCCATTTCCAGGCTCTGTACCAAACCAATACGCGCAAATGATTAAAGGAAGAATATTGAAGTTGATGCAACTCAATTGAATAATACCAGTTTAAAATAATTAGATAATATTAAATTAAATAAAATAATTTTGAATAATTTTCTAATGTGATAAGCAATATAAAATTGTGAAGCAAATGAAGGATGGACGTGGCAACCACTTGGAAGTTGTTAAGTTCCTATACCTCTATTATCTCTATGTATGTGCTTCAATTTTATGTTGTGATCTCAAACCTTCATTAGCCACAAAGATGAAAGAAGATCCATTGATGAATTCTTCATCATTAGCTTCAGCTGCAAGGGAAGTGTTCTACCTCATCACCCTCACACTTCTCACACTCCTTTTACCCCTCTCCTTCCTCCTTCTATCAAGGCTCTCTACTCTTCAATACTACCTTCAAACCCTCACTTTCTATTACCACCATTATTCACCACCTTATCTTCTCTCCCTTGCACTTCGTATTGGTCCTTCTCTTCTCTGCATTCTTGTCTCCATTCTCACTGTTGCATCCTTGATCTATGGCTTCACCGGTGGTAACATCACCCTTTTCACATATTCTTCTTCTTCTTCTTCTTTTAAGCCTCGTCTCTACACTGCGTGGATTCTTCTTTGCGCGTTCCAAGTTTGTGTTGGGTTAGGCATTGAAGGAAGCATTCAAGCTGGTTTTTACGACGATGACGGCGACTCGGGTCCCGGCGTTAAGAGGAGCCTCTTGAGCAGGGTGGTGTTCCTCTTGGGGCTGCACGAGACAACACATGTTTGGTCCAAGATGGTGGTGAGGCCGGTGGTGGATGACACGGTGTTCGGGGTGGAAGCAAGAAAGGAGAGATTGGTTGAGAGGGTGGTGATGGCGGCGAGCCTAGGAAGCTTGTGGTGGTGGAAGATGAGGGAGGATGTAGAGACATTGGTGGTGATGGGTGAGGTAAAGAAGGAACAGTTTATGGATGTGGGAATGGGTGATTTTGTTGGATGGTGTTTGTATTATGTCACTGTCATAATTGGGATCATTAAGATTCTCAAGGCTCTTATGTGGATCTTCATGATTTCCCTCTCTAGAAGAAGAACAACAAGGATTTCCATGGTGGAAACTAGTGAGGACAATGACGCCAAGGTGTAAAAGTAAAACTTAAGCAATATTCTCTATTTTTTCTTTTTTCTTTTCATACCCAAATTTGTTGTATTAGGGACATGAAAGTAATATTCTTATGGGCACCCAAAATAAATTAAAAACAAAAAAAAAATATTGTTATACCTTTTTGCTGAGTTATAACAGATTTGTATTGGATATTTGTATATTAACAACACCACTTTGTATAGTATAAAGGATTATGATGGTTGCATCTTTGACATATGCAACTCAATGATCAGATTTTCAAAATACTAAGTCTTGGACGAAATTATTAATAGTAAATATTTTGAAGTGATATTTCTTTCCAAGGATTGCAATAGATTCTTTAATTAGGATCTGACACACAAAAATCTTGAGTAAAAATTTTTTTCATACATTAAGTCCATTCATTTACCTAATAATAGATCTTAATTTCTTTTTTTCAAGTAATGTTATTAAATAGCTAATGAATTATAACTCAAATAATATAGTCTCTTTATATTTACCTAAGAATTCGCGGATTCAAATTTTCCTATTTTTGGTATAAAAAAAACCCCCTATTCTAGTGAATTAGATACCTATGGGCTTGTATTGAGAATGGGGAATAGTTCATAGCCCATTATTGGAAGAAGTGATTGAAATTAACGTTAGCCCAGCTGCAGCTTAGTCCACCGCAATCTGGTTCTGTTGGCCTAAAAGGCTAAAACCACTGCCATACGGCAATTCACAACTGTAAACAAATGATTCATTCAACTGTACAAAAAAATAAAAATAAAAATACACACACAAAGTCTTGTTGGCAATAGGTAGCAATTAACTAATACTCTAATGAATTATACCAACAACAAAAAGCCTAATACTCTAATGATCGTCCAAAATAAAAATAACTAATATTTTATTAGTATAATGTGGCTAAGATTTTAGTTGAAATGACAAATTATGATGGCTCATCTCATAATATGCTGCATCCATATTTGAAACTTGGCGAAGGCCGAATAATAGATGGAAACTCTTAAGTTTTATGTGTAAGTGTATAATTTGGATAAATTTACGATGTTGTAATGTCTATAATTAGAAGTTGTTTAAAAAACTCAATTTATATTAGTATAAATATTTAATAAT
>NC_029790.2:9151926-9158540 GCF_000816755.2 Arachis ipaensis | reverse complement strand
ACTTATATTTATATACAAATATATGATGACTGTTTTTAGTGATTGATTTTAGTGTATAAATAATATTTTTTATATTTAAAATGTAATCAATCTTTTTTACGCACAGGTGTATAGTTTCCTAAGACAGCACAGCAGGGCAAAATCTTGTTTGAATATTTTTTCGGTGTCTAATCTTGTTTCAATATTTCAATATTAATAATGCGAGAATGTTTTAGGTGTTTTAAGAATAAATAAGCGTTTTTGTTCCACTTTATTCATATTGTGATACATCAATAATACTAGAGAAAAAAAGAGTTTGTTTAAAAAACATAAGCTTTTTAAACTTTTAAATTTAATTTTAAATAATAAAAATGAGTAACAATACAATATCCTAAACATAATTAAAATAAACCGAAAATTCTCATGAGTACCTAAATTTTCATAATAATACCATCAATCATAGAATATTCCCATAATTTATTTGCTGATATACTGATAAAAATATGTTTAAAAAAAAGAAAAAATGTAGATAAAATCTAATTGATTTGGACATTTTGGTTGCTTCCCTGTTTCATTGGATGCAGTCGTCGGTCAAACGCTCATCCTTAATTTATCCCTCCATCGTTCTCTTGAATTGAATTTAAAATACTAACTTTTTTTTTTCTCATGTATACAAATCCTCCCGGTGTAGGTATTATGCATTGTTTGGATCTTGACCATTTTTACAATAAAGACAAATTTATAGCAGACCACGATCAATTAAAAATGCTTTGTCGTGTAATCGTTAAAATTGATCATCACATTATTATAGGATAAAGTATAGTAATTCACTTAAGTAAAAGTGTCACTTTATTTCATTTTATGATGATAAGAATATAAATTATAAAACTAGTATATAGAAAATAAAAAGTTTTAGACTCCTTTTATGTATAGGAAAAATGCTTAAATATTAATTAGGGACGAAGGTAAGTGTTAGCTGAGGGGGGCAATGGCCCTCAAATTAAAAATTTTAATATATAAAAGTCATTAATTTTTATATTAGTCCTTTTTAATTTTTTTTTTAAAATTATATTTTTATGTTGACTCTTTTCTAAGAATTATTCTAACTCCACTCCAGATATTAATATTCAAGTTTATGGTTGTTTTTTTTTAAGAGTGAAATGAGAAGTTGAGTTAAGATTGATTGAGAAAAGTTTTTTTTAAAAGAGAATATAAAAAACACTAGAAAAGAGAAGAGAAAAAGCTTTTTTTGCACATATACAAAATTGTTTCTGTAAATTAATCATCGCAAATTTGTTAACTGTTAGATCAAGTTTAAATTCGGACAATGTGTTTTAGACTCCTAGTTTTTCATTTTCACCTTCTGATTTTTAATATCGAGTTTGTAGTTGGAGATATTAATTACGCAACAGCAACCCTATTTTACGGTATTTTTATCTTCTTGGCTCTTATTCTGTAAGGTTTAATGCTTTGGTTATTTGGCTTATTCTATGCATATTTTGTGCAATAATTTGTGATTCTCTTATACTGTATTTGATCATAATGAAGTTATTTTCTTGTTCATGGTAACTCGTGATTTTTACTTCTCACATTAAGGAGATTTTTCACGTTAAAAATTTTGGTATGTTTTTTTTTTTTATTTTTGATTTTTCTGTGCATTTTTTACTGCTATTGGTGTGTTAATTTGCTACTGCCATTTATTTATGAGTAGATATTATTGCTTCTCTAATTCTTACAAGAAAAAAATTGTGTGTTTTATTCCTATCATTTGGCATCAGAACTCAGTTTTAGACATTTCGTTATAACTTAGTTGAAAGATAAAGAAAAATAATTCTACTAGATAGGATGATAAATTTGAATGACACTAATTATCATCTATGGAAGGACAGAATAAAATATTTATTGTTTATCAAAAATCTACATTTACCTATATTTATTACACATAAACAAGAGTCTAAAACATACGAAGAATGGGAGTTTGAAATTTGAATATCAACAAGTGTGTGATTTTATTAGGCAATGGATGGATGATAATGTTTATAATTAAATTGCTAATGAAATTCATGTTAGGATTTTGTGGAATCAAATTGAATTCTTGTATGCTTTCAAGTCCGGCAATAATAAATTATACTTATTGTATGTTGATGAATTTGAGATAGAAGGACGAATTGCTAGTATTAGATTACTTAAATAAATTTTAAGGGATTTTTGATTAGTTGTTAAGCATGAGAATCAAGTTTAAAGATGATGTTCATAAATTGTGGTTGCTAAATACTCTATCGAATTCTTGAAAAATATTTCATATATCTCTTATTAATTCTGCTCTGAATAGTAAAGTGACCATACAACTTGTTAAATGTGTCATTTTAAATGAAGAGATGAGAAAGAAGACGCAGAATTTTTTCATCACACTTTGAAATGCTACTCACTGAAAACGCGAAGAAAAATCACAGCAGATGTAAAAAAGGTAGAGGTAAAAGCAGGAGTAAATCGAAGTCAATATATAGAAATATTGAGTGTCATTACTGTCATAAAATGGGTCATGTCCAAAAATATTTCTTTCTTTGAAAAAAAGAGAACAAAGGTAAGCAAAAAAAGAAGGATGTTGATGGTAATGATCATATATTTTCTATTTCAAATGATCTTCTTATTGTTGATATTGTTGATTATGAGTATAAGATCAATCTTATTTATGATGATGAGTTTAACTGGGCAATTAATGATGGTGCTTTAATACATATTTATTAAAAAAAAAATTCTTCACTTCTTATACTTCAGACAATTTTGAAGTGCTTAAGAATGGTAATGATTGTTTGGTTATGGTGATTGATATAGGAGATGTTTGTTTTGAGACTAATATTGGAATGAAGTTGCAACTCAAAGATGTTAAACATGTTCTATATATTTGCTTAAATTTGGTTTCAATTAAAAGACTTGATAATGAAGGCTTTGTAACCACTTTTAATTTTGGACAAAGAGAGATATGTATTGTTTTGTAATAGTCAAAGTGCTATACATCTAGAAAAAAAAAAAAACTTTTCATTCTCAATCCAAACATATTGATGTGAGGTATCACTGGATACATGATGTTTTAGATATTGAGTTGGTGGAACTTGAAAAAGTTCACACTAATGAGTATAGTTCTAATATGATGACCAAGGCAATTACCAAGGTGGAAGTTTGAAACTTGTTGTTTAATTGCCAGATTGGTAATTACCTCCACATAATCTTGAGGGGGAGATTTATTGGATTTTGGGATCTTTTCCTAAGTGGAAAAAGGACCCAAATATTATAGTATCCAAGTCTATGGTTGCTCTTTGTTGAGAGTAAAGTGGTTGAAGTTGAGTTAGAGTTGATCGAGAGAGGGTCTTATTTAAGATAGAATAGAAAAATACTTGAAAAGAGAAGAGAGAGCCATTTTCGTACATACACAAAATTGTCGTTGTAAATTAGCCACTGCAGCAGATTCATCAATCATTTGAACGAACTCAAATTTGGACAGTGTGTTTCAGACATCTAATTCTTCATTTTCACCGTCCATATCTTCAATGCGAGATCTGTAGTTAGAGATATTAGTCACGCAATAACAATTGTGTTTTGTAGTATTTTTATCTTAGTTGTTGTTTTCTAAATTTTAATGCTTGAGTTGTTTTGCTTGATATATGCACATTTTGTACAATAATTTATGACTCTCTGATATTTTATTTTAATCATCTGATGACTCGTAATATTTACTTTTTACATTGAAAGGATTTTTTACGTTAAAAATTTTATTATGTTATTATTTCTATTCTAATTTTTTTGTTACATTTTTCTGCTATTATTGGTATATTAATTTGCTACCATCATTTATTTTTTGTTACATTTTTCTGCTATTATTGGTATATTAATTTGCTACCATCATTTATTAATGAGTAGGTGTTATTACTCTTTTAATTTTTATAAATAAAAAATTATGTTTTATTTTTGTCAATAAATTATCTATATCTTTTGAAAAACATTCATATCCATATTCAACTTGTACACATTGTAGTGAAAAAAAAAAGGAAAAAAAAAGGATCGACACATATTGATTTTTCTTTCTCTGCATTTGTGTAGGTTTTTAAAATGTATAGGAGCAGACAACATATTTTTTATCTTTTGGTGAGATCATTCTTTAATTAATAAATGATTGGTTTCTTTAAAAAATTGCTGGCTTCGGACTGCAATGTATGGAAACATCGACAACATCACCTTCAAAGTTGCGTCATGCCTTACATGCATGTTCCCCATAGTGATTTGCAATATTTATAATTTTATATATTTGAGAAATGGTATATTTGTTTTTATGTATAATTTTTCCATTTTTTTTACTTATACATACGACTGGTTGTTTGGACAAAACTTTTTCACACTAAAAATACATAAAATTAAATTCTAAAAGTGATTGATAAAAAACATAAAATATGTAAACATCATTTCTCTCTTGGATTTTTCGATGGTAACTTTGTGTTAGCATGCTCATTATTTATGAGCTTCGCTTAATTTTTTTTTTTTGAATAGGAAGTTCAACATTCAAGTGGAGTAAATAAATAAGAGTAAAATAAAGTAATTTTTATATCATTTTTGATATAGTCATCAACAACATGAGTTATTTATAATACTTTTCTTTTGCACATGAAAAAATTTGAGTCACACAATTTATAATTTTTGTTGTCTTTTTCTGAAAAATGATATCATTTCGTCGTAATTAAATATTCTATATAGTTGAGTAGAAGCCAAGTAGCCAACACTTGTGCAGCTCTTTTCTCAACGGCATGGACCTCCACCTGTCAAAGTGTTCCTTCAAGGTACCAGGTACAGTCCACGTTTGTCAAAACTCTGAAATTCAAGCACACCACACCTGCCAAGAGTACTCACAAGTAACAAATAAGTGTTGAATATTTTCTACTTCATTGTTACACAACACGCACAAAGTATCATTTTGTTGTAACATTCCCAGCCTATTAAGCCGATCCTTTGTATTTATTTGGCCTACCAATACAAACCAAGTGAACAACTCCACTCGAGGCGAAACTAGGCCTTTCCAAATGTCCTTTGTGAATCTGTACCTCAGGCACAAATGAGTTAGTAGAATAAACGCCTTCCTTGCCAAATTTCCACACCACTCTATCTTGCACTTCCGCTATCAATTTAACGGACTGCAATACTTGAAGCATCTGGTCTAATGTATCTGTTTTCCATTAGCGTAATTCCCTCCTCCATCGGAAGTGCCAAACCCACTCTATCCCATCCCGCAGTCCCCAATTACTGAAAATACTAAATAAAATGAACAATAAATATATCATATGTTTATTTTATTAGGTGTGCCAATAGTTGTTCTAATATTAAAATTTAAGTAGGTAATTTAGAGATATAGTGTATTTTAATTTGATTAGTAGTTGTTGATGTTATTCAAAAAATTATTGGTTATCTAGCATTATCCCATTAAATATTAGTTTTTTCTACTTTGGATCATGATAGAGCAAACATAATAGTAACACTCTCCTCGATGTTTATCTACCTAAGAACATTGTCCTGAGTGTAAATTGCTCAGCTCTCTCTTCTTTTCGTATTCGTTTGCGACGTGACATGGGGATTGAGCCTCTTTCCTCCACACCATTCAATTTCAGTGGATTCCAAGGCGGTTATGATTCTGTTAATATCCATGAAGAGAAGTTTGTGTTACAAGAGAAGCAAGGTTTCTCAGCATTAATGGAATTAGATAGAGGAGATAATCTGTTCAAACATCAGCAACACAAGCATGATCATGATGATGAAGATATCAAAGTTGGTGACATGATCCTACAAGATGTCATCAATTTTGACCCTGATTATGATAGTCTCCAACCAATTTCACAAGAGTTTCAAGAAACAATAGGACTCAAAAATATTCATCAGGCACCATCGTCTTTGACAATAGCATCATTGGAGCTCTTGAGAAACTATGGAAGCAAGTTCAAGAAGCTAACCGGGGAAAACATAAGCGACAACTTCAGCAGCGACAACATCGAGAATAGTGCTTGTTCGGAGAATCAAAGATTGTCAACTGAAGAAATCATGAGAGTTGCAGGGGCAAGGTATGTGCATTACTCTGCACACTGGAACGATGATTTCTGCATCCCCATGCACCCTTATGGATTGGATCTTGGAAACTTGTCGGAAGAAGAGAACAGAGATGTGGAGCTTGCTCAGTTTCTTCTTGCAGCTGCAGAGAGAGTAGGGTGCCGCCAATTCGAACGTGCCAGCCGCTTACTCCTCCATTGTCAATGGAATTCAGATGTCATCGCAAACGCTGCTCAGAGAGTTATCTTTCATTTCGCCGAAGCGCTTCGCGAAAGGATCAACAAAGAAACTGGAAGGGTAATGGAAGTTGTAATGTCATCATACCATGATAGTCAGAATCAGAATCAGAATAAGAACGAAGAAACTGAAATGATTCTAAAGATGAGTGTCAATGAATCTCTTAAGTGCCATCAGAATCTGCCTTTCAATCAAGTAATGCAATTCCCTGGTGTACAAGCTATGGTGGAAAATCTTGCTTTCGAGACCAAGATACACCTGATAGATCTTCAAATCAGAAGCGGAGTGCAGTGTACGGCTCTGATGCAAGCGCT
>NC_029790.2:9140253-9151895 GCF_000816755.2 Arachis ipaensis | reverse complement strand
AAGGTAACCGCCATTGGAACTTGCGCAGAGAAGAACAAAATAGAAGGTACAGGACAAAGGTTAACGAGTTTTGCTGAGTCACTGAACTTGCCGTTTTCATATAAGGCGATTATCGTGGCAGATTTGGCAGAAATCAAGTTGGATGATTTCGACGTCGACGACGATGAAGGCGTTGCTGTGTACTCTGCGTATTTTCTTAGGACTCTGGTTTCAAGGCCTAATTGCTTGGAAAATTTGATGCTGGTTATAAGGAATATAAAACCCTCAGTTATGATAGTGCTGGAGATAGACTCAAATCATAACTCGCCTTCTTTTGTGAACCGATTCATCGATGCGTTGTTCTACTTTTCAGCATTCATGGATTGTCTTGAAACGTGCCTGAAAGAAGATAGCGAGTGCAGAATGGCGGTGGAAGCAGTGTGTGCAGCGGGGATAAGAAACATTGTTGCTGCTGAAGGCAAAGAAAGGACAGTTAGGAATGTGAAGTTAGATGTTTGGAGAAGGTTCTTCGCGAGGTATAAAATGGTGGAAACAGGGTTCAGTGAATCGTCGCTTTACCAAGCTAACTTGGTTGCTAAGGAGTTTACTTTTGGTAAGTTCTGCAGCGTCGACAAAAATGGTAAGAGTCTAACTGTTTCATGGAAGGGAACTCCAATGCATTCACTCTCAGCTTGGAAGTTTGTATGATCAAAATAATTGGAAAACTTACAATAAAAACTAACACGTGCTTGTCTTTGATGAAAATATTCATATAATTGTGGTGAGTTTCTATCGAAATTTAATTTTGATTACAGATATTAACTTTTTTTTCACGTATAAATTACATATCGGTCCTGTATCACCTTTATATCAATAATCATCTAGTTGAGCAATTAAACAACACTCAATGCACTAGTAATGTGCATGTTCCTTCAAATTCACGTCCATGCTTTGTTCAATTTTTGTATTGTGTGGACTTCTTTACTTCTATGGCATGCTGGTCCCAATTTGTCCCTCTTGAATTTTGATCTTAAAGTTTCATATCTCATACTAATTATAAGCATTTTTGTTGATTCAAGTCTTTTATATGTGAGGAACTAAACTAATTTTTTTTAATTAAAAGGTATCAGATCCTGAATAAGAGAATGAATGAGAAGAACAGATGTGAGAGAGAAGAATAGAAAGAAGAGTTTAATTAGTTATGATTGTGATTCAAGAGTTATAGAGTTGTTATTACACTTATATTTATAGTAAATGAGTTTAGTAACTACTAACTATTAGCTTAACTAATCTCTAACTGCTTAACAATCTCAAAGGACCTTATAACATCTCAGCACTACTTACTCCTATCACCTCCTCAAACTTCGGATCTAACAATCAGTAATCCTGAATTTGCTACGAAAATTATTGAACAATTTGGAGGACACGATCTTTGTAAAGATGTCTGCCATTTGAACACTTTTTTGGAACGTGTTTGCTGATGATGCCCCCTTTGACTACATGATCTCGAACAAAACTCAAATTCATAGCAAAATGCTTGGATTTTGAATGAAAAATTGGGTTGGCAGCAAGCTGAACGGCTCCAAGATTGTCACAGTAGAGAAGAGGAAGACTTTGAAGAGGTGTTCGTAGCTCATTCAAGATATTCTTGAGCCATGTTGTTTCAGGAATTAGTGTAGTAATCTCCCGATACTCTGCCTCAGTTCTAGACCGAGATACAACATGTTGTTTCTTAGAGGACCACGCCACTAAATTAGCCCCATAGAACACACAGTAGCTGTTTGTAGACATACGGTCATCTGGATCACTTTCCCAGTTGCTGTTAGTATAACCAATCACTCTAGTATCCTGCAATGGAGATATGTGTAAACCATAGGATGCAGTCACACTTAGGTATCTCAAAACCCGCTTGATCACCTCCCTATGTGAATCAAGAGGTTGCTACATGAACTGGCATACTTGATTCACCACATAGGCTATCTCGAGTCGAGTCACAATGATGTATTGAAGACTACCAACAACTATTCGATAGAGACTCGGGTCAGAAAAGGGAGAGTTATCCCTGCGGGACAATTTAGTGTCAGAAGCTATAGGCGTAGCATAGCCTTTACAATCACTCATCTTGGCCTTTTTTAGTACTTGTTGGAGATATTTAGCTTGATTGAGCTAAATGCCACCTGAGTTATTAGAGGTAACCTGAATACCAAGGAAGTAGTAAAGGTCCCATGTCTTTAAGAGCAAATTCGGAGTGCAATCGCTTGATGAAGTTGTCAATTAGAGTAGAGGAGCTGTTGATCATGATTATATCGTCGACATATATAAGAGAAAACGTGCTTTCACAGCCATCAAATCTGGTAAAGATAGACACATCAAATTTCATAGCTTGAAATCCAATGGAATGAAAAGCGCTAGGCAACTTGAGATACCAAGCTCTTGGGGCTTGCTTGAACCCATAGAGCGATTTGCTGAGTTTACAAACAATGGAAATGTTCCCAGTCTCCCACCTTTTCGACTGAACCATATAGACCTCCATTTCGAGATCATCATTGAAAAAGACATTATTTACATCCAATTGGCGAATTTGCCAACCATTCGAGATTGCAATAGAGAGAACCATTCTGATTGCTGTCGATTTAATAACGGGACTGAATGTTTCTTTAAAATCACAGCCAGATTGTTGGTGAAAACCTTGAGCCACAAGGCGGCCTTATACTTTTGAAGTGAGCAATCGGCATTGTACTTTGCTCAAAAGACCCACTTGCTTCCAATTGCATGCTTATTGGGTGGTAGTTGGACCAAACTCCAAGTATTATTTCTCATTAGTGCAGGATATTTCTCATCCATAACTTGCTTCCAATGAGGAATAGCTAATGCTTGCTTAATAATTTTTGGTCAAGTGATGCATTGAACAATTTGGGTTTAAAAATCCATACTTTGGACTGGGTGGTCATGGTATGAGTGTTACGGTCAATGGATGAGATGTGGGAGATGGTTCTGGGCTGTAGAGGAGAGCGATCAGGTACTGGGAACAGCTGGAAAGAGGATTAATCGGTTGGGACAGAATGTGGGTTAGGAGCAAGAGGTGGAGAAAAAGGGAGGTCTTGGTGAATGTGTAGAGGAGGAATTGGCGATGGATTGGTTGAAGTGGCATTTTGGAATGGGAAAGTTTCCCTATCAAAGACATAATGTCTAGTGTAATAATCTTACCAGAGGGCAGCAATCATCTAAATCCCTTGTGTTATATACCATAGCTAAGAAAGATTATATTGATAATTCAAACTGAAAAATGTTGATTATAGGTCCTCAGGTGTGAAAAACAAAAGCACCCAAAAACTTTTAAATTCTGATAATTTGGTTTCTTTTTCAACAATTTCTCCATCGGTGATTGTTGCTTAGAACCGGAGTAGGTAAAATGTTGATCAACTGAGCAATTGTGAGAAAGGCTTGTCCCTAATATTTCAAAGGTACACTAATATTCGTCATTAGTGTCAGTCCCATCTCTATAATATGTTGGTACTTCTGCTCTGAAGCACTATTTTGTTGATGGACATGAGGACACACAAAACAGTGTACAATGCCTTGTTCCTGCAAGTTTTGAGAGAGACTAACATACTCCTTAGCATTATCACTTTGAAACATACTAATCTTGGAATTCAATTGCAATTCAACCATGTTTTGAAAATTTTTAAAAATTGATTTGAACTGTGATCTAGATGAGATTAAGTAAAGTCAAGTGAATCTAGAATAAGCATAAAAAAAGTGAACATAGTATCTAGCACCATTTATTCCAGAAATGGGAGAGTTGAGGGCCCCCAAATATTTAAATACACTAATTCGAGAGAGCAAGTATACACCGTGGTAGAATCTAGAAAAGGTAAATTTTGGAACTTGCCAATGTAACAAGCATTACAAATAGACTTGGAAATTGAAAATTTTACATGCTAAGTTGCATTATTTTGGTTAAAACAGAAGAGGACGGATGACCAAGCCTATTGTACCAAAGTCTAAAGGAACTGTGAGAGGAATTCGTGACTAACAGTGCCTTCAGTGCAAGTGATGCTAAGCTAAAATTATGGAACTTGTAGAATCCATTTTCCACAGATCTAAGGAGTAGCACCTCCTTAGTCCCATGAGATTTGACACAACAAAAATAATCATGCAGTTCAAAGAACACATTATGGTCTCTAGCAAACTTATTGATACTGATTAAATTCTTAGTGATATTAGGGACATGCAATAAATTGACAAGTTTAAACAATTTTAAGCTCAAATTAGATTTAAATAATGAGTTTCCAACGTGAGTTATTTTTAACCTGCACCATCTCCAATAATGACCTGATCAGGTCCATCATAAACTCTCATTTGCATCAAATTGTATGGGTTTGGAGTCATGTGATGGGTTGCTCCCGAGTCAGGGTACCAGCTTGGGTCAGCTATTGTTGAATGTGTTGCAATCTGATTGTTCATTGCTAGATTTTTCCTTGGTGGTCCTGACCTCTGATTTGGTGAATTGGCAAAGCTTCTTGCATCATAGTTCCGATTATCATAGTTTCTGGACTCAAAGCCCCTTGAATCTGATCCTTCATCATACCTAACTGGCACTGTACTGCAGTATGCCCAGGTTTGTTGCACAGTTGACAAAAAATTCTTGTTCCTAAAAATCTTCCGCCTCTTCTAAATCCACCAGATCTGCTACCTCTACCTCGAAAACCAAATCTTTCTTCTCCTCCAAAATTGGATTTATTAGAGAATTTATGGTGTTTCCTTTTCCCGTGATTTTTAGAGTGTGCAACATTTACCTGAATGAACAAATCCAGCTTCTTAAATCACGCCAACAAACATTCAAGTGACAGTAACAATGCTTCAAGTTTTTCAACTGAAACAGGTTCTACTCTAGACACCACAGAAGTAATCAAGGCACTAAACTCTTCTGGCAAACCATTCAAGATTGCCATGACATGATCAATTTCGGATATATCATCTCCAACAGAGATCACGCATCTACTATCTTTTTTATTTCTAAGAGGTAATCATTAATTGAGCTAGTTTTCTTTATAGTTCCTAATTTGTTCTTGAGTTGCATAATTTTTGCCCTAACCTATGCGACAAAGAACGTGTTCAATCTTAACCAAATTTGATGTACAAACTCGCATCCTACCATCCTCATTGTAAAATGCTTTCTCGTCAATGCTAACAACCAAGCTTTAATTTGCGTGTTTTGCTTCTTCCACTTCTTGTAGCTCACTGACACTGTGCATGTCACTCGATCTTGTTCGAACACAAATTTTTCTTGAATCCTTTTTTTTTCCAGTGAGATTATCCAATAGCTCATAATCTTCGATCGTATCCTTGATCTGATCCTTCCATGACAGAAAATTGAGCGCACCGAACTTCAACGCTATTGGTGCTGTGAAATCATGAATCGCCGACTGTGAATGTGCTTGCGCTCCAATATAATCATTTGGTTGTGAATTAACTTCGGAAGCCATAGCTGAAGAGCTCTGATACCATGAAAGGTATCAGGTCTTGAGTAAGAGAGTAAATGAGAAGAACAGAGAGTGAGAGAGAAGGGTAAAGAAAAGAGTTTGATTAGTTATGATTATGATTCAACAGTTACAGAATTATTATTATACTTGTATTTATAGTAGATGAGTTTAGTAACTATTAACTACTAGCTTAACTAATCTCAAACTAAATAGACTCAAAGAACCTTATGACACCTCACACTACTTACTCCTAGGGTTTTTATTTAAATAAATATTTTATTTACTAAAATAAATAATTATAAAAATTATTACTTACATCTTTTAGTCTTATTTCGTTTACAGTGTAAACAAGATAAGCTTACACGTATCTCATTTACACTATAAACGAGATAAGACTAGTACGCGTGACACGTATATATCTCGTTTACAATGTAAACGAAATACGTGCAAGCTTATCTCGTTTATACTGTAAACGAGATACGTGTTAAATTAATGCGTTTACAGTATAAACGAGATACATTAAGACAAATTTTTAACTACTATAAAAGGATGTGAAACATTTGGCATTCTCCACATACATTCCATATCTTCTTCTCCTCAATTTTTTTTTTTCAAAAAGTAGGCAAAAATGTCCAGTAGTAGCAGATATGTGGTTGTCTGTGTATACCTCAATTGTCGTATGAAAAACAGCGACAATAAGGTGATATTTGAGTGTGAGAATTCATTGCTATTGCGCACTCGGCGCATTAGTTCATTGTCCGAGTTGAAGAGTTTGATAGTGAGCAACCTTGGTGGCATGGGGAGAAGAGAGATCGGAAGGGTGGGATATAAGTAAACGAGGTCTCTGACAAAAACAAAATATTTTACAATTATTGCTTATAAAAAATTTGTATAGGTCCATCAACATATCAAATTGGCTTAACTATTCTGTACATTTGCTTAACAAAATTTTACACGTATGTACTAACTTAATTTATGTCGACACGATATTTTCCGTTAATATGTACTTATTTAACTAATACACATGTTCTCAATACGTTATGTGAAACTAAAACATTCAATAAAATAATTAATAATCTAATTATCAAACTTTAACTTAATAATCTAATTATCAAACTTGGATACTTAATAACTAAATTAAAAAATTAAAAAATGTGTGACCAATAAACTAACCCTAACGGTTAGAAAATATCTACTCCAACATTTAAACTTTAAATTAATAATCATGTAGTTAACAACTTAATTACCAATAAATCATAACCACATTCTTAGAATTATTAGTTACTATTAGTGACATGTTCTTAATGATACAAATTATATTCTAGTTCTTGGGAAGTAACCTAACCATGGCTATGCATATATGGGATTATATAAACGTCAAGATAATAAAACTAATCGTAAAGTCGGCTGTCCCCGACGTAGTGTCATGTCGTGTTCAGCTTGTTGATGTCCCGATCACGCATTTACCATCTTCATCTAACTCGATGATATGATCAGAAAGGAATAGAAGAGACGAGAAAGTGATGAAAAGGTTCGAAATGGGGCCTAGAACCTCGCTGTAAACGATATCTATATATAGGCGTTCTCCAGCCTTATCTCGTTTATAATGTAAACGAGATAAGCTTGTATGTAAATGAGATATACACGTGTCATGCGCACCAGTCTTATCTCGTTTACAGTGTAAACAAGATATGTAAGAACTTATACTAAAAAATGTATTTTCGTAATAATTTTTATAATTATTTATTTCAATAAAAAAAATATTTATTTAGTTTATTCAAATAAAAAATCCTTTACTCCTATCATTAATAATTTAATATTTTCCTTTTTTCCCTTCACCGCTAATAAAGTAATAATTAGGTATTGTTTAGGTAATTGTTTATACTTAGTTATCACTTATCAGTGTAAATACAAAAATTCTCTCACTAAAAATATACCTAATTATTACCATTGGGTATGATGTTATTTTGATCGTAAATAAGTGAGTAATTTAATATGCTAAAAAAAGAAATTCTTCGATATTTACAAAAAAAAAAATTGTTTAAATTTTTGAAATATAAGTTGATTTAGGTGAGATTTACTTTCTTTATATTTGATTTCAACAAGTGAAATATAGATATGGTGGAAAAGACCAAATAAATATAGAGTGGTTGTAAAATTAGTAAAGCTAATTTTAGAAAATATATAAATAAATAATAACTAAATAAAATGAGAGGTAATAAACAATCTTAGTTTATAATTTTAGAATTTTAATGGTTGAAAAAGAGAAAAATTATATACCTCTAATTGACGGATGGTTCATATTGAAGAGACTCACCTATAAATTGAGCTTTTCTTTAATTCATTTCAATCAAGTCATCCAAAGAGAATAACATAATATTTCTTTGAGTAGTTTTTTCTATATATATAGAGAGAAGTGTATTCTCCTTTTGTCAAGAGAGAGTGTTTTGTAGTCTCCTTGTGATAGAGAGAAGTTGTAATTCTCAAAGAAAGTTATTCAATTGTTTCCATATTTTATACAAATTTCTAATTTTTCATCTCTATATTTTGCTGTGTCATTTGTCTGGTACCTAACAGTGGTATCAGAGCCAAAGGTTGCTGATTAATATATTTTTTTCCGCTGCGAGTTACCGTCTAAAAAAAAATGGCAGCAAAGTATGAAATTCTGAAATTCAGTGGGAGTAATTTTTCTATATGAAAATTGAAGATAAAAGCCATTATGAGAAAAGACAATTGCGTGACAGCAATTGAAGGTAGACCCACTGGAATTACAGATGAAAAATGGAAGGAGATGGACAACAATGCTGTTGCAAACTTACACTTGGCACTAGCTGATTCAGTTTTATCAAGTGTAGCAGAGAAAAAGATAGCAAAGGAAATTTGGGATGCTCTCACCAAATTATATGAAGTCAAGTCACTACACAACAAGATATTCTTGAAGAGAAGACTTTATACTCTTCGAATGAGTGAGTCCACATCGGCAACGGATCACATCAACAATCTAAATACGCTATTTTCCCAACTCTCATCGTTGGAGTATACCATAGCGGAAAATGAACGTGCAGAGCTCTTACTTCAAAATCTACCAGATTCATATGATCAGCTTATCATTAACTTAACTAATAATGTTTTGACTGATTATCTTTTTTTTTATGACATGGCTGCTGCGGTTCTTGAAGAAGAATCTAGGCGCAAGAATAAGAAAGATAGATTAGAAAGCTCAAAACAAGCAGAGGCTTTGTTGATGACAAGAGGGAGATCAATGGAGCGTGATTTCAGTGGGAGCCAAAGTAGACCAAAGTCACAAAGTAAGAAGCAGGTCAAATGCTACAATTGTGGTAAAAGAGGGCACTTCAAGAAAGATTTTTGGAATAAAAAGAGTATAGAGAAGGTTCCAGAAGGATCAAGTTCTCAAGGATGTGTTGCAAGTACCTCTGATGATGGAGAAATCCTGTATGGCGAAGCAACAATTGGTTCTAAAGGCAGTAAACAGCTCACTGATGTTTGGATTGTTGATTCAGGAGCAACATGGCACATGACTCCTCATCGTGATTGGTTTTGTACATATGAACCTGTCTTGGAAGGATCTGTGTTTATGGGAAACGATCATGCCTTAGAAATTGTTGGAATGGGTACTGTCAAAATAAAAATGTTTGATGGTTCTATTCATTCACTTCAAGGGGTAAGACACGTGAAAGGCTTGAAGAAGAATTTGTTGTCGATTGGGCAATTGGATGAACTTGGTTGTAAGACCCATATTGAAGGTGGGATCTTGAAAGTTGTTAAAAGAGCTCTTGTGGTAATAAAAGCAGAAAAGATTGCAGCAAATCTATACATGCTTGTGGGAGATACTTTGCAAGAGGCAGAGGCATCAGTTGCTTCATCAAGCCAAGAAGAAATGATGATGATATGGCATTGAAAACTGGGCCACATGTCAGAACGAGGCTTGAAGATTCTTGTAGATCGTAATCTCATTCCCGGGCTCAAATCGGTAAACTTACCGTTTTGTAAGCACTGCGTTACAAGCAAACAACATAGATTGACGTTTGGTAGATCAACTGCTCGGAGCAAGCACATATTGGAGTTGATTCATTCTGATGTGTGGGAATCGCCAGAGATGTCCCTAGGAGGAGCAAAATATCTTGTATCATTTATTGATGATTACTCTAGGAGGCTATGGGTGTACCCGATCAAGAAGAAGTCAGACGTGTTTGCGATGTTCAAAGAGTTCAAAGCAAAGTTAGAACTTGAATCTGGAAAGAAGATCAAGTGTTTAAGGACAGATAATGGAGGAGAATATGTCGATGGTGATTTCCTAACAATTTGCAAGCAAGCAGGTATTCAACGACAATTCACAGTTGCATATACGCCTCAGCAAAATGGTGTAGCAGAGCGAATGAATAGGACTCTCCTAGAAAGAGCACGAGCTATGTTGCAAACTGCAGGTTTAGCCAAGTCTTTTTGGGCAGAAGCTGTTAAAACCGCCTGTTATGTGATAAATCGGTCACCATCAACTGCAATTGGATTAAAGACACCAATGGAGATGTGGCAAGGTAAGCCACCTAATTATTCTTCTTTACATATATTTGGTTGTCCTGTGTACTTGATGTACAATTTCCAAGAAAGAACAAAGCTAGACCCAAAGTCTAGAAAATGTATATTCTTGGGTTATGCTGACGGTGTTAAGGGGTATCGCCTGTGGGATCCCACTGCTCGCAAGGTAGTTGTCAGTAGAGATGTAATATTTGCAGAAGATGAATTGCAAAAGGAACAAGAAAATGACAGCACTGTTAAAGAGATAACCACTGTTCAAATAGATAAAAAATGCAGAGAAGATGATCTTTCTGAAGTAGAACCACAACACGAAGAACAAGAAGCAGAGGCCAATGACATAAAAGTTCGTCGATCCACTCGATAGAGACTCACCTATAAATTGAGCTTTTCTTTAATTCATTTCAATCAAGTCATCCAAAGAGAATAACATAATATTTCTTTGAGTAGTTTTCTTCTATATATAGAGAGAGAAGTGTATTCTCCTTTTGTCAAGAGAGAGTGTTTTGTAGTCTCCTTGTGATAGAGAGAAGTTGTAATTCTCAAAGAAAGTTATTCAATTGTTTCCATATTTTATACAAATTTCTAATTTCTCATCTCTATATTTTGCTGTGTCATTTGTCTGGTACCTAACAGTGGTTATATCTCACTAATCTATTTAAATAAGTATTGAAAATTTGAAATTTGTTTTGTGTATACTACAATTTATTAGCCAATAAACCTCAAATAGAATTTTAGTCCTTAACTTATCGGGATAGAAAAAACTGTAGAAAAAAAAAATATAGAGATAGTCATTATGGTATTTGAAGATAAATTAAAAAAATAAAAGACTAACAAAAAGAACGAGAAAATGTTAGAAACTCTGGGAGGGAGGGAGGGAGAGAGAGAGTATATTGATTCTAAAAACTGCTTTATAGAAAAACTTTACTTTTGTATTTATAGTCATAGTTTAGATTGAGTTTTCTAACGACTAATTATCTTTCTAACAAATTTGATATCTCGGTATAACTAACTTCTAATCACATGTCTCACTTTATCTAGTTTCATTTCTTCTCTTTATTTACCTTTAACAAAGAAATAGAAGGAATAATGAAGAAGCAATATTATATTTATATCTGAATTGAAAAAATTCTATGATTCTTAAGACATTAGTGTCTAATTTGTCTAAAAGATAAGAGAGATAAAGATGGATCTCATATTTTATTTTTGGTAGATACTATTATAAAGATTTTATAATTGTCTTTATATAAAGATATTTTTTTTTATCATTAGATGATAAATTGTAAGATTTGATTTTGATATGTTGTAAAAGTATTTTTTTTTAAAGTGTGACTAAATAAATAAAACACACTTTTAACACAAAATCTTTATAAAAAGATGTTTTTAACATCTTCATTTAAATAAATATCTTTTATTTTTATACCAAATAGCTAAAAAATTAGACACTATAAAATACATTATCTAAATTTAGATATAGAGTGTAAAAAATATATGCAAAAGGGGTATAAAATACGGACAAACCGACTCAGGTTACGTTCTTTCTGATCGGTAGGCCATTAAAAATTTCTTCTGAATCTGAGAGCAAATCATGTCTACATTATAAAGTAAAATTTTTTTATATGTTTA
>NC_029790.2:9128833-9140228 GCF_000816755.2 Arachis ipaensis | reverse complement strand
TATAGTAATTTTTTTTACCGAAAATAGAAAGACTCAAATCTATTATCTTTTATTTGAGTATATGTATAATAATATTGGCTGTCAAAACCTTTTCTTTTTCATTTATATACGGGATGACCTTTTTTGTTTTCAAGTTTTGTCATATTTTTTTTTTAT
Organism: Arachis ipaensis; assembly: GCF_000816755.2. Taxonomy (NCBI): domain Eukaryota; kingdom Viridiplantae; phylum Streptophyta; class Magnoliopsida; order Fabales; family Fabaceae; genus Arachis; species Arachis ipaensis. The sequence continues at coordinate 9,140,072 of NC_029790.2, read as the reverse complement.
CAAAGATAGGAAGATTTAAATTTATAATTTTTAGATGAATATAAAAAAATTATCCCATTTGAGTTATAGCTAATTGGCTCAAGTCTTGCCATATTGCACTCTTAAAATTTTGTTGATAATATTAATAACAAATAAAATCTTACTCTAATGTGAAATAGCAACATATACATAATAGGAAAAGAATGGAATCTTGAAAATTATAATGGACTTTGTTAGATAGACAATGATTTTTGTGAATAATATTAACAATGGGTTTTAAAATTGGCCTAATAAAATAAAAATATATTACACCCCAAATTATTTACCTAAATCTTAATACTAGGATAACTATCTGCACACTTAGTAAATTGAACATCCGATATATCCATTGTTCACATTATTTAATATTTTCATTATTTACCTATACTTTTTCAATTATAATTATTAGATCAGATACGCTATTACTACATCACATCACGTCAAATTTTGTGTATATAACAAATGAAAAAGTATATGGAACCAACTCTGGATCAGCCAAAAATAAAACAACTTAATTAATTATAAATATAGTAATTAATTTTATTTATTTATGATTAAAAATATTGGTTATTAAATGTTTCATTACATTTAAATTAGGAAGAAAGACGTTGAGTATCATTGCAACGTGAATCACAGAAATTGATTCAATTAGCTTCCGTCTCTTCACCCTCCTCCCCTCTCTAAATGCCTAAAACATGATAAATCAGAAAATAGATTCAAAACCATCCAATATACAAAGAAAAGAAACATCCTAATACCTAGCATAAGCACCATTCACGTAGAGGTTTTAGATTCACTCAAAGGTATTTGGCTGGTTTTTTGCTGAAACTATCTTAGTTCCCTAGCATTATTGATAACAAATAAATCTTTGTAGTCATATCTAGAGAAAATCGAGATTTTACGTGAAATCGAAAAAATAAATAAAAAACGTAAAACGTAAAATCTTAACAAGATTTAAATTGTAAAATCGTCAGACTTAGTACAAATTTCGTAAAATCGATAAACTCATTTAAAATCGTAATATCGGAAGATTTTAAGAGTTAAATCGAGATTCTAGCTACTATGGATGTATGGATACTGACATGGATACGGGACATAATACGATACGGGATATGCAGATATACAAATTTTAAAATCTGATAAGACACGGAGTTGGATACGGGACATAATACGATACGGGATATGCAGATATACAAATTTTAAAATCTGATAAGACACGGAGACACGATATATATATAGAACATAAAGTATTTTTTAGATAAGTTACAATGAATTTTAAATATTTTATTTGTATTAAAATATAAAATAATTTTTTAACTGTTAATGTCTTCTTTTAATTATATAAAAGTATTTAAAATATTTTTTATTTTAATAAATAATAATATATTATTTCTAAACTCATTTTAATAATATATGTTAAGAATAAGGCTGGATACACCGACACGTGATGGTATTTAGGTGTGTCCAAGTGTGTTCAAAAAAGATTTTTTTATTTTTTATTAAAACACGGTTGAATATAGCACACATGCGTGTCGGACGAGTATCGATAAATGTCATGTCTAAAATATGTCCGACATACAAATACGGTAACTCAACAAAATATCCGTATTTGATAGGATCATACTCAATCGCAATATACCTTGAAAAATATAAGTAAAAAACGATTATCACCACGTGATCTTTTTACAAATAATTTATTTAATGACTAATTTGTAAAGTTGACTAATATAGTATTCACAATGGCCAGTTGGGCCACATAAATAATTCCTCATAGGAATAAAATCTCGGAAATTAAAGTTAGCACGTCAACAAACGCTGTATTCTCGTTAGATTTTGTTTCTATGAATAAATGTGAAATATCAAATAAAATAAAGATCACTGTGTTCTGTTCTGTTTCTGTATGTACTCACTCTCCATCTCTCTTCCTCCCTTCTCGTCCGTCAACCTCTTCTCTGCGCTGCGCAGCGCAGGGAATCAATGGTTACCAAAGCCACCGACTCCGCCTCCAAACCTCAGGTATCATTTCATTTTTATGTTCTTTTTCCTTTAGCTGCTGCTGATTCTCCTTTTCTAACATATCTTTTTCTTCTTCTTTTTTTCGCACTGTATTTCGTGTGTTAACGTTATTTTAGAATTCATCTACGTAATAGTAACACTGCTACATTTTGTATCTTGTTGTATTCTGATGCGCTGTAGTTTAACGTGTTCCTCTATGTACCAAATAGAACCATAATTGAGCTCACTTGTAGTTGTAGGGCTTTAATCTCCAATTTAAGCTCATTATTTTGTTTCCAATCATTCGTTTCTCTGGAAAATGGCACGTGAATCCTCTGTGGGATCGCGTTGGAATTGAACTTCCCATTCGTTATATGCATTTTTCTTTTCTTTTGTTTTTCAATTTCCGTAGCCAGAGTTGTTATTCACAGAGGTTGATGATTTTGTACTATTTTTTGTTTATTCTGAATGTTAATGTATGGTGTTCTGTGTAATTGGTTTATTTCTTTATTTAGTTGTATTATATAATGTTACAGAATCAGCATGGAGAGCCAATGGAAGATACTAGTGGAACCTTGGCGAGCAAGATAGATCAGATGAGGAAGCAAATCCAGGAGGAGAGAATTATATCTGTCAAAGTAAGCTTTTAATTGAATGACTTGATTCATGGAAAGGGTCCACCAGCTTTGAGATGTTGTGTTTTACAAGTTACAGTCAAGTAATTTCTTTGTTCGTTCATTGTTGAGCGACCAAAGGCTTTATTTAATTGGAATTTCGGACCCCAGCTTTGTGGTTTCTTATTTGATTTTGTTTCCCTCAACTGTTATATGGAATTCTCTTGTTTTAACAGCTTGCTAGGTAGCTTGCAGCTAATATCGCTCATGTTTTTTGCAGGAAAAATTACAGAAGAATGGTGAGAATCTACAACATCAGATTTCAGCTATCTTGTCAGTTATCTCAAGTTGGGACTCATCACAGACCAAGGAAAACAGGGCCAGTGAAATGCTTTCTTCAAGAATTAACCAACCTCAGTCTAAGTACCTTTCTTTATTTCAACTTTTAGGAGAGAACAATCCTCATGGAATACCAGCACCAAGTATCAGGCTTCCATCCATTGAAAAAATACCAACATATACAACTTGGATGCATTTGGCCAGGTACATTTGAATTTTAGGCACCAAATATTAAACTCCTCTTCATATGTTCCCACTTCCCAGTATCCAAAATATACCAAAGTGAAAATACATGTTTCTGGAATTGTATTCTCTTTAAATGGTGATCTAGTTTAAGGAGGGTAGACATACATGTCTGCAAGTGAAGACATTGTTTCCACTGCTTAAACTTGTGACCCCCTAAATCACAGGTTGTAATTTTATTGTTACATCATGGCTGAATAAATAGAGAATTTCATCTTAAATCGTATTTGAGCAATCCATATGCATACTGCATTATGTTTTTTGTATTCTCTTCTAAATATCACATAACACAGAAATGAGAAAATGAGTGAAGATCAGTCAATTATTGGTAGAAGACGCATCTATTATGAGAAACATGGAGGTGAAGCACTGATATGCAGTGACAGTGATGAAGAATTAACAGAAAATGAGGGAGTTAAGCATGAATTTTCTGAAGGTGAAGACCGGCTTTTATGGTAAGTTAAAATGGAGATGCTTTACTTGCATGTAGAAGTTCTATTTATTTGAACAAAGACAAAATGCCAAGACCAATGGATCCTGACAGCAGTATTTTGTCATTAGATATACTGGTCCTCATTTTTAACATATTTAATTTCTGAGTAAGATAGATACTTTGTTTCTCTATGGTTTTTTCTTGCTGCTGTTCAGGAAATAAGACTTATTGTGATCACACGATGTTCAAATTCAAATCTTTGCTCATAGTGCATTATTTTCTATTTTATTTTAGTGTCCATGTTTCCATTCTCTAGTCTCTACAATTACAGTCTTTGACTCTTGAATTTATTTAGGATGGCATTTGAGGAACTTGGGCTAACTGATGAGGTATTGAATATTGTTAGTCAGTTTGTTCAGGGTACCAGTTTGGAAATTCAGGTAATCTAAAATATTTTGTTGACATTATTGTGTGCTATGCTTGTTAATCATAATTTGGTATTGCAAACATAAGTTGCAGAACTGAGATGTATCTTGAGAAGACATATTTATGTATCAGGATAGGTACAAAGATCTCAAGGCAAAAAGTATGGGGAGGCAGAATCAGCACCATGAAGATTCTGGAGAATACAAACCTCACATTGGCATATGTTTGGAGAAAAGCCTGAGTGCTGCTTTAGATTCTTTTGATAACCTTTTCTGTCGCCGTTGCATAGTACATACTAAAACATTATCCTTCTAACATTATTTGTTAATCATGTGGCATCCGATATGATATTAAAATAGTGCCTCTGCTTTCTGATTTCTTCCAGCAGCTGTTTGACTGTCCCCTGCATGGATGTTCTCAGCCTTTAATATATCCTGTAAGGAACAGTACTTATGTTTTCTTCAACTTCAGGAGTGTTTGGTATACTTTTAGTTTTCATTTCATGTTTTGTCAAGGAATTAGTTGAAGAAACCAAAATTTTGTTTATTTTTATTTCATGATATCTTGAAAATAGAACATGGTAAAGAAAAATGATGGAAATCAGTGAAATACATCAATTAAAATGAAAACAGATATCAAACAGGATATGTTGTAAATGGTTGGCTCCAAAACTAAATTAGATTGATGCTCTACTTCACAGAGTGAAAAGCAGCCAGTTTGGTCTGAACCTGAAGGTGACCGGAAACCATGCAGTGACCAATGTTATCTTCTGGTATTACACTTCTCCTTGTCTGAGAATTCGGTTATTATTATTATTTCGAAGCAGGGTGGGAAGAAAGTAGACCTTTTGCTTGCTTACAACATCAAATTCTATGAAAATGGTTCTCGTGAGATTATTTTTCACCCTGTTGGCATTATGTTCTGGACATATTCATTGTAGGAGGGGTTAGTATGCTGTGAAGAAAATTGGCTGAATATGTGTGTTAAGTGGTTGTTTATTTCATTGACCGAAGTTACTTAATAATACATGCTTTCCACTTCACTTTGGATGAACTATTCTATATATGTGTATGGTTACAGAGTTGCACCTAATCTCATTTTACTTTCTTTCAGTTAAAGGATGTCAAGATGTTGTCAGAATACTTGACTCCTGGGTCCTTGCAGGGTAAGATAACTGCAACAGAAGAATCAGATGAGATATTGGCACCTTCCAGTGGAGAGGGGCCAAGTAATCAAAGTACTAAAGCTATCTCACAGGAAGAAAGACGTCTCACAGAAGATATTGGTTGTTGTGGAGATCTCAAATCTGATGTTCCTGTCCCAGAAATTATGGGGAAACGGAAGGTCAAAAATAAGTCAGACTCAGCATTACGCGATTCCATATTGCCTCCTGACGATTCTCAGACTCAGAACTCTAGTAAAAAGATGAAGAAAATCTCAGATGATATAGTTACTGGAAGCAGTGACCTAAATTTGGATGCATGCAATGAAGAAAAACAGAGAGTTACTCATGCATCATCAGAAGTTTCTGCTGAACATACTTCTGGTAGCAGTGGTAATGTAAAACCTGACAAAGATGTTGTGGATAGGCAAAAAGATACCAAAAATGAGATTGAATTTAAGAATTTGTACAGTTCAATGGAAGGGCAAGTTGATGAGAAGCTAAGTTTCTCAGATTGGAAAACTCTAGAGAAAGAATTATATTTCAAGGGAGTAGAAATGTTTGGAAGAAACAGGTATGGAGCATTCTGCTTTTTTCATCACATAAACCATGGACCTGTTGGTTTAAGCATCATTCAAAGTGTATTGAATGCTTTTCTTTCCTTCACAGTACTGAACTATATTTCTTTTCTGTAATGTTCCAAATATGATATTTGTACTTATAAATTAGTAAAATATTTTCGTTACTTGTGCAGTAATTGTTTTTATTGAAATATGTTTTATGCTATTATAGTTGATAGTTACTTTTGAAGTTTTAATGCACTAAGTGGTTATTGTCTCCTGTTTGTTCGAGTAATAAAGCAACTTTTAAATATACCTGAATATAATAATTTTGATATTTTGTTGGAAACCATTATTTAAGTGTGTGCTCGTGTACAATTCACTCTCTGCAGCTGCCTTATAGCACGGAACTTGCTTTCTGGCTTGAAGACTTGCAAGGAAGTAGCTACTTACATGTCATTTCCCCACACCTCCAGTAATGGACCAAGTTCAATCACGGACGAAAATGGAAAAATCACTGCAAATCGCACGGTGAGAATCACAGCCATTCATTCATACCACTCTGTTGTCTTCTGTCTCTTGTGTTCTTTCTTGTCTTACTGAACTATTTTGTCCATTTAAGGATTCAGCTTCTACACTAGAATCCAATTTTGCAATTTTTTGTTGTGATGAATTTAATTAGCATTACTTAGATGATAGTGAATTGCTTTGGAACCTGGGTTATGACGTAGGACCAAAAGATGTCATCAAGGTCACGGACGCTGCGGAAAAGGGGCAAAACAAGGAAATCTAAATATTCTTCTAAGTCTGCTGGCATCCCATTTGCTTGGAAAAGAATTGCTTCTGGGAAAAACCAATCTATCAAGCAGTATACCCCATGTGAATGTCAGACAATGTGCGGAAAGGATTGTCCTTGTCAGACTAATGAAACTTGCTGTGAAAAATATTGTGGGTATGTTTGTGCACATTCTCTACTAAGAAGGCAATAAATGCAGGATATTCCATATTACTCATTTCTTGTATCGCTTCGTTTGAATTTGGTTGTTGGCCTTGATCCATAGCCCAAAGCCCCAAAGTTTCAAGGTTAATGATGGTGGTCTGGGTATATTATCAAATATGTTTATGTATATCTTTGAACTCAAAATAAGCAAGACATTGTGCTGTCTTGACAAGAGTATACTGTATACGTACTATCAATAAAAAGCTTTCTATGGAAAGAAACTTTTATATGCCAGAGAAGGTTTCAAAATGCAGTTTTGACTTAAATTATGCACCAAATATTTGTTACAAATTATGTTCTAAACATGATAAAATTATTTTTTCACCTCAGGTGTTCAGATATCTGCAAAAATAGATATAGAGGATGCCATTGTGCTAAGAGTCAGTGCAGAAGTCGACAATGCCCATGTTTTGCAGCTGGACGAGAATGTGATCCAGATGTGTGTCGAAACTGCTGGGTTAGGTAATGTCAAATTACAACTATTCTTACCCCCTAAACTTGATTTAATGTTGCCTAGTTTTCTTTTCTTTTATTAACTTTTCTTTTCCTTTTTTATCATTTTGCTTGACAATTCTCAGATTTATACTTCCTCATAGAGACTACAGAGAAAGTCATAAAAATTATTTTTGCCATCCACAATGCAGTACATCTATCATATATCATAAATTTTTCTTTTTGCTTCTGATCTAGTTCATGCCTACTTTGAAGAGTCAAATTGCAACATTTTAATAATTTTTTCCATGCGATGCACGCAAGTATCCTGGTTTCAGGAAATATTATTTTGTTTATGATAGTGAGGCAAAAGCATCACAAATTCAGCATTGGAGTAATGTTTTCCAATTATTAGTATTTAGTAGTTGTGCTTCAGATAAAAAAGGCACTCCCAATGTTTGATTATTGAGGATGACCAATGGGTATTTCTATATTATACCACATTAAAAACAAACGACCAAAGGGCTTAAACATGTAAGTTATAAGTGGCTTCGATTCATCTGAAATAAGTGTAAAGTATGCCCAATGGCATTACTAAATCTCTCTTGAAGCTATAAGTCAACCCATTTAAGAAAGAATATGTACCAGTGGAACTGGGCTGTGTCTTTTAAAATGCCTTGAAATATAACACATTTCTTTGTACAGTTGCGGCGGTGGTTCACTAGGGGAGCCACCTCGACGAGGGGATGGTCATTGTGGAAATATGAGGATGCTTTTAAGGCAACGACAGAGGGTCAGTAATTTGTTTGCTTGATAAGATTTTTATGTTTCTATCATAAATAGAACCTTAACACACATGTCTCATTGTTTTCCTTATTTGCATCTCTGTCAGATTCTTTTGGCAAAGTCATCTCTTGTAGGATGGGGAGCCTTCATAAAGGTTGGCATGCCAGTACTTGTTTGCTTTGTTTTTTTTTCAAAGGAATGTGATATTTTGTTTTCTCCTCACGAATTTATAATGCATTTCAGAACTCAGTTAACAAAAATGATTACCTAGGAGAATACACGGGCGAACTGATTTCTCATAAAGAAGCAGATAAGCGTGGGAAAATATATGATCGTGAAAACTCATCTTTCCTTTTTAACTTAAATGATCAGGCATGTTTCTCATATCAATCACCATTTTCTTGTAAACCATGGTGGTGTTCAGATAATTTCTCGTTTTACTATCCTTATGTTAGCTTTCATCATTCATCTCCACATCTCAGTGGAAGAATGTATCTATACCTTCAAAGTAATATTTTAAGATCTCACACCACCTGTTTCTTCAGTTGGTACTTGATGCTTGTCGCAAGGGTGATAAGTTGAAATTCGCAAACCACTGGGAAAGCCCCAACTGCGTTGCAAAGGTAGGTCGAGAAACTCAACTTTTATGGAGATTTAAACTTGCCCTTTGGTTTCAGTCTTCAGATCATTATTATATTTTGTATTGTGTATGCGTTGTATAGGTAATGCTGGTTGCTGGTGATCATCGAGTTGGGATATTTGCCAACAAAAACATTAACGCTGGTGAGGAGCTCTTCTATGATTATTGCTATGAACCAGAACACAGGCCACCATGGGCGGTTCCTAAAGGTGAGGCTTCTAAGAGAGATGAATCTGCTGCTAATCAAGGCAGGGCAAAGAAAAACCAATCTCATTGATGTAGCAAGGTCAAGCATGTATCATAAACAATCGCAGCATCCTACGAGTCTATGGTAAATACCAAGGGCATCTTCCATAAGGAAACCAAACAAAGAATCACAGATTCAAATATGAATAAGATCAAAGATACTGACCAAAAAAGGATAAGTGATCAGCAATTGAAGTTTAATTTAATAATTTTTTTAGGCTTATCAGTTTTCTAGATTTCAGCCTAGCAGAGTAAAGTTTGGTATAAAATTGTTGTAGGTATATGAAACTTTTCTATGCACTTTATCTTATTTTGCCAATTTTCGTGGTTAGTCAATATTTCCATTGATCAAAGCAGTTTTTTTTGTTTTTTATTTTTAGGAACGGGGGTGTTAACTTAATTCCCATTGTACTTGCTGCTACCGTTGATTACTTGGGAAAACCCTACCTACATTCCATATTTCCATCGGTTGGTAAATAAAATGTGAATTTACAATCATTTGCATTATATATATTTTTTCTATTCTTTTCTTTTGGCATGTAGAAATGACGAGATAAAGCTTTTTATACCAAAATAGAATAAAAATAATATCTAGACTTTTAACTCAATTGTTACAGAAATATTGGAAATGTTACCTTAAAAAACCTTTGAACTCAAAAACACCATTATTCATTACTCAAAATAAATAAATAATAAGAAATTGATGGCACAACAACATTAGAAATTTCTCTTTGTTAATGCAAAGAATTAAGTGAACTACAGTTGGATTGTGGAAGGCCTACAACAGTTGGTCATAGCATGCCTCCTGAGGGGGAAGAAAAATCAAGAAAAGAATACAATTTGGTTTGATTTATCCTATAAACCAAAAAGTAGCAGATTGGAATATTTGACAAGCTATGTACAGCTGCAATGCAAAGGAACTTGGCAGTCTCAAGTCTAATGCATCTCATGTCATCTTGTTTGTAAATGAAAATATAAGAGCTCATTCCATGTGTCTGGTACCCCTGGAAGGCACCAATGGCTACAATCTTGTATGCTGCGAGTTTGAGTTTTTCTTCCATAGATTGATGGGTGACCATCTATTCTGTACTCTGACAAACCAGTTATGTTCAAAATTGTCACTGGAGTTTTCATCTGCTTTATCATCTCCTCTGTTATTAAATTCTTCTCAGGATCTGTGCCACCTAAGGTTTCATTAAGAGGTTGTGTTGCTTCTGTGCAGTGTCCTCCAGAATTCCAATTCCCTCCCCTGTGTTGCACATATCGAATTCGGATTAATAAGTAGCCCTGGCTCCGAGTATTTCGGATACTGAAACTGTTCTTGCACAATGGATTTGTCAGTTATCATAATAAGCATACCTGAAATGAGATGGTGCTGAACTCCTGAAGAATACTTTGGTTTTCCTTTGATTTATGTGCCTGTCCACCCATGAGCCCCATGTTTTTAAAGCTTTCCTAAACGCCGTCGAAACGTCTAGCCGTGGATGTACTAGAGTTCCTTCCTGGTAGTAGTTGATCCTGTCATATGACCACAAAAATTACAAATGTATTTCATAAAAAGAATAGATAATTCAGCTATGAAGTATGATTGTATGAATGATCACTCATTTTTCCAAAACCGGCACGTTGTAAGAACAATAGAGAACATCATTCTTTCTCAGCAAGATTCAACTTTAGGCTATATATATTATCCATGTTCTGGAGTTTAGACATTTTATTTCAACTACAAGTAATCATGTCAGGTTCTATACTTTTTTTGACAAAATTTTAACCTATGAATGGCTATGATATCAAGACCAACAATTCATACACAAAGATAAAGGGTGGAGCTAACTACCCAGCCTTTGTTTTGTAATGTGACCACCAATGTGCGGTGTTGAAAACCAAAATATCAGCTCCTCTCCATCTAGATGAACCATGATCAATGGTGTCAAGTCGCAACGTCGGTCTCCGTTTCTGCCCTATCCTTGCCTTGCTTTCATGAACTAAGAAATGACTCGCATAGTATTCAACCGTGCATTGATAATCCTGCAAAGTTGAAAGTGCAAATATCTTATACTCCAGGCAATCCATTATGCAGCAACAAAAACAAAGTAAGGTATGCAGAATTACCAGAAACCTGAAACTATAGTTTCCCTTCTCTTTGGTAATTTTCCTTCCATGAGTTTCATACACTCTCTTTGGATCCTTGATAGCACTCAATAGCATGCACAACATTGATTCCCATTGATTCCTATTAATCGAATCACCCACGAAAACTAGTCGCTTCCCTCTAATCAACTCAAGCATTCTTGTTGCATTGAACCTTTGCAAGAAAATAACACAGTAGCTTATTGAAATTAACC
>NC_029790.2:9121031-9128826 GCF_000816755.2 Arachis ipaensis | reverse complement strand
TTCTTAAGCTTAATCCCAATGTAACTAAAGTTGCTAGAAACGAAAAACAATAGAGAATTAAAGATTGAATTTGACCGTACCTTGGAATATCACAGTCTTTGGGTTGCCATCTCCACTTCGAATAGTTTCTATCCAATCTTCCATTCCCCTCACAATCAAAACCTTCATCTATAAAAGGGCACGAATCTTTTCTATAAAGAGGATAACTTTCATCAAAAGCCCAATACCCTTTTGTCAAATCACACCCCTTTGCTTTCTTCTGCTCAATCTTCTCAAAAATCGGAACTTTAACTCTCCCAGTGGAACCAGCAGCTACCTTCTCCTGTTCATTGCTTACCTTCCTTCCACTTGAAGCTTCATGTTCTTGCATTGCAGTGAAATTAACAGTTTGAGCACTAACATGATGGCCTACACCTTCAGATTTGGATCCAAAAAGGCTATTGCTCTGGGTCCCAAAAGTTGGAAACTTCACACTCTCGCCAGTGAAATTTTTGGTGGAGCCAGCCAAGAACTGAACAGGGAAAGATCGAAGACCCACATTAACAGTGTCACCTACAGCCGCATCAGCAGAAGAAGAAGAAACGGTATTGAAGTGAAGATGGATAGTGGGTTGGTGAAGTGATGGGGTGGAGTTGGTGAGCCAAATGGTGAAGGTTGAGATGAAGAAGATGGAGGAGAAGATTATGAATGAGAAGACCAGAAGCCTTGTGGGTTTGAAGGAAAAGCTTCTCTGCCTCTCCATTGATGAAATCATGTGGCTTCGGTGGAAAATAAGTCAGAGGAAGCAGTTAATAGAATTTGGCAGTGTCATGTGTCCATGCACCATTTTTTATTTAGCTGAACTTTAAAGAAAATATATTCCAATAATAGCGACAGGTTGTTATGCGGGAAAAAAAATGTGGATAGAATATAGATAGACTTTGGCCTGTGATAACAGGCAGCAAAAGATTGAAGATATTCTGGGTATAATGAAAATTTGGGTTGGGGGATACATTTTCACCTTTGGAAAAAAAATTCTAAAATGAGAAAAACCATAAAGTAATAAAATAACATAATAATTATTATNTTTATTATATTTATAGTATATTAAAATTAAATTCTATAAATATATCAATAAACAGAATAACAAAAAAAATAATTAGGTTTTCATTGTTATATATGTGTATAATCCTAAAGTAAGATGAGAACAAAGAGTTCCAAGTGACCGACTTGCACACGTTACCATTATTTTGCGGCCATCCAATAGAAACGATTATCTTTTTTCATGCTTCACGGGTTTGTTTTTCCATAACTTCAATCTAAATATCGATATTGAATTATTGATACAATATAATGATATATAGTTGAAATATTATTTTTATTGCTTAATGATATTATATCTTTTCATGCTTAATGTTTCTATCATTATTTTTTCTTACTTTCTTTCTAAACATACGTCTTTTGTACATATAATGTTTTTCGTTTTTATTAAAAATTACATTAAAACTAAAATCTTTATAAGTTTATTAACAAAATGCAATTTAATAAGAAGAATATCAGAGATCAATAACTTTTGTAATTTGTAGTCATCAAATAATCATTAATAATATTTTTAATAATGTAAAATTTCATCTAATAATAATTGATTACATACTAACCAAAATTTAATAAAATTGTTGTTTTCCAGAGTCTACACTTTTCAATTTAATAAACATAAAACACCAGACAAGACGCAAATGTCTTTAATCACAATGTACAACTGTTGAGTCATATGCATGATGAATAAGGTCAACGAATACGTCAGCTGCTTATTGCCAGTTAGGAGTATTTAATTATATTTAAATTATTCATTGCGCTTTCTTTTACTATTTAGTATTTTCATGACTTTAATAGAAATGTAATTGACAATAAAAAATTAGTAATTGTATCTTTTCTTCTTAAAAATTTGTTCAATAAAATTATCTCTCTCCTCTAATTCTTGTCAAAATCTCTCTTATTCTTTTCTATTCTAAAACCTTTTTCTTACATTATTACATTTTGCTGGAATATATATATTAATTAAGAAATTAAAATGTATGTATTTGTTACCCTAAATAAAGTTATATGCTCAAAATAAAAATTTATATATGTTAACCTAAACAAATTTAATAAAAATTTATACATCTTTTTTTTCATTACGTTATTACTTTCATTTAGATTAACATACATAAATTTTGATTTTGAGCATATAACTTTGTTTAGGTTATATATATATATATATATATTCCAACAAAATGTAATAATGTAAGAAAAAGGTTTTATAATAGAAAAGAATAGAGAGATTTTGACAAGAATTAAAGGAGAGATATAATTTTATTGAACAAATTTTTAAGAAGAAAAGATACAATTACTAATTTTTTGATTGTCAATTACATTTCTATTAAAATTAGTAGTATCAAAAAATATTTTAAATTTAATATTATAAAAGAAAAAATAAAAAAATTATATAAGGACTAATTTGATTAATTTTTAAAATTTTAGGGATGAAAATGACTTACGTATGAACTTTCAAGGACTATTTTGATTATAAATAACTTTTTTACATGTCAAGTGCCACGTGGCATGCCACGTGTCACTGACCTGACACGTGTTATGCCACGTGTTACCGATCTGACATGTCAACCAATCATATTGTGACACGTGGCATTAGCCCTCCACGTCATCATCCAACCGACGGAAGGACTAACATTACCAATTTTAAATTTTTCGGGGACAAATTTTATTATCTTTTTCTTACGGGGACTCATTTAAAGAATGGGCTATCTTTCGGGGACAATTTGGCTATTTACTCCAAATACATCTCTTAATCTTTGTCTCTAAATCTCATTCTCTTTTCTAAATACACCCTAAAAGTATTGAGTATTGACTCATAATATTCTCCTAAATTAAAATCTGCACTATATTTTACACGTGTTATTTTTTTTTTTTTCTGATGTTTGGTCTGAGCTTTAGCTAATTCATATAACTTGGGCCAGTATTTTAGCCCAGATGAATGTGTTAGTTGGGCCTTTGGGAAATGAAACCAGAGCCCAAAATATATACAATGCTTCCCCGTTATTCACTCTCTATTCTCTAACCGAAGAACAACAACAACGAATTCGTGTGGGAAGGAACTTTCGCCTCTTTCTCTCTGCCTCGGGTAAATCTTCTCATCTCACTACGATAACAGATCTTCGATTTCTATTTACAACTATCGAAACTAGTTTCCAAATTCCAACTGACTGTTGTGATATTTCATTCTGTTGATTTCTTCCATTTACGATAATTCTTTTTATTCTTTTTGCAAAATAAAATTAATAGCTATTTTTATTTTTGTAATCCCCTTCAATTTGAGATTGATCGTGTTAGTATTGTTACTGGATATGCTAATTTTATATTCGAAGTGATTACAAAGGCAGTGATTGATAACTGTTTGTAGATTTGAGAAGGTTAAAGGAAATGGCTGGCCCTAGAATCGCTCATGCTACATTGAAAGGACCGAGTGTTGTGAAGGAGATTTGCATTGCGACAGTGCTGGGACTTGCTGCTGGCAGTGTTTGGAAGATGCATCACTGGAATGAACAGAGAAAAGTTAGGGCCTTTTATGATTTGCTTGAGAAAGGTGAGATTAGTGTTATTGCGCAAGAAGAGTGAGACTGTTCTTGTTTTGTGCCCATTGGGGTCTCCTTTTTTTCCCCTTTCACTATTTTCAATTGGCTCTTGGAATTAAGATGAGCTGAATTTGTCTATCAGACTCAAAGAAATAAGTTCTTGCACTGGAATTTTGATTCATATTATTGTTTTTTTTTTTTAGAGTTTTCATCAAGTTTTTCTTTAGATATATTTGTCTGCATCAGGCTAAATGTTTTGATATTGCTTTTCATTCTGAAGTTTAATGTTACTGGTTTTTACGGGTGTTCTTTCACCTGACAAAATAAATTCTTTCTAGAATTAAATCATGAATGAATTTGTCGAGGATTCATAAAAGCTACATAAAAATAGCCGATGTGTTTCTCTTAAACTGAGCACTTACCAAGAATAGAAAGCGAAGGACTTTAATCTAAATTCGCCATTCTAAACACGTAGCTATGTTGAAATGTCATCGTTATTTTTATGTGGAGATGATAATTAAAATGTTAATACTTTTTATTTTTATGTTAAATTATTTAACAGTTTTAAGTTATCATCAATGGTCATCTTTTAGCATACTTGTAGTAGCAGCGACATTCGATAGAGTTTATGAAATTTATGTTCTGCCAAAACAACATATTATGTTGGAAAGCAAGGCATCAACTTTCATTTTCCACCATTATAAACAATAAAACGAGTTGGTGCATGATTAAGCTAATTCAAGCACTAAACCCCAAAAGGCCTCGGTTCAATATCCAGTTGTGAGAATGGATTATTGGGTTAAATTTTTCAAAATTTGACATGATTGGCAATCATCATAAACCTCGTAGATGTGCCGTGAAAAATGAACAGTGGTAGATGCAATGAAAAGAATCACAACTCCAAAACCAAGGCAGTAAGAAGGGTTCAGCTGCATTGGATCAATTAAATGGTTTGGTTTGTACTTCGTACAATGCTTATTCCTCTTACATTCAAATTGCCTTGCCAAATGCAAAATTAATTGGCAAAGCAGCTAATTATCATTCTGAAAACAAGCAATATATGAGACATCCCGGTGAATCCATCTAGATATGAATTGGCAAGTGCCATCGACCAGAAATACTGTGGAAGGTTGTTAAGGACATGACATGGTGGGTATACTTTCCCACACTTGAATGATGATGATCCTTGTCAATTTCATCGTATCCTCCACTCCAGCCCCAGCCCCCAGGCATGTTGCTGTTCTATATTCCACGTGCATCTTTTGGATGCTTCTATTTTGATCCTTGGCGTGCCAAACTTCTGAGAATTCTTCTGCATCATTAAAAGCACAACATCTTTAAGATTGAATGTGAGATTTCTCATAATTTCAATTTCACAAGTTTAAACAACAAATGTTATTGTCTTAAATTCTTTCGTTGCCAAGCCAGGACTAGACTGTTCTGTTTGCAAAAGTACCATTATAAAGAAGTAACTAAATCCAGTAAAAAGTGCTTTGTTTGGATTAAAATATGAAGGGTGAAGAGGTTACCACAAGGATGACCTTGGCAGAGAATGAACTTCATCATATTCAATATCAGACTCCTCTTTACCGCCACCTCCACTGGTAGCAACAACTTTCTTTTCAGCATCTGTAGTTTCTATACTTTCTTTCTCTTTAACTGAATCTGAGTCTGCATCAGAACTGCTTGATACACAGTATTTGTACAGCCATCTGTCTGTTTCCCATAGAACATGCATTATGCTCTCTCTGGCGGTATAGCCATGGCTCTCATAAGGCAGAATCACCAGTCGACAAAGAGCCCCATGACCCTTCAGAGCGGTGAAGAATCTGTCTGACTGCAGTGCAGGAGAAAGGACAGAAGCATCAGGTAAATAATTGGGTAAAGTATGGTTCCAAGGGGATTGTCTCTTCCAAGGTACTACAAAAGCCAATTAACTAATGGCAATTTGTGAGAATATATGAGTTGCAAATCTCTCTTACCTGCATGGTTAATGTTCCAGAATTATTATCCTCTTCCCCATGTATAAGCAAGATCGGCTTCTTAATTTTATTAGCTGACATGAAAGGACTCATCTCTACATAAGTATTCGTGGCCTCCCAAAGAGTTCTATCTTCATTCTACAACAAATTGGAATATAAGGAGTAAAGCCTTCACCTTCAAAAAGAGTCTCATAAATAAGATAACATGTACAACACTACAACGTGGTATTACGAGAAGGCTATAAAAGAAAATTAAAAGGAACTGTGCAACAAAAAGAACAAAGTTTTTATGGTAAATAGTAGCCATTGGAAGTAAAGCCCAAGGTATTTTAGGCAGAACCTGAAATCCAAAGGGAGTAAGTGTTCTGTTGTAAGCACCAGAACGAGCAATTCCACAACAGAAAAGATGAGGTGCATGTGCCAGGAGGTTGGCAGTCATGAATGCTCCGTAGGAATGTCCACCAACAGCTATTTTCTTTGGATGAGCAACCTAGATGCGACAAGACAAAAAATAATTGATAATTAATCGTATTTCAATTGGATTGGTAACTTAATGCACCATACCCAGTAAAAATAAAGCTTACCCCACGCCGAATAACTTCCTCTACAGCAGCTTCTGCACTTGCAACTAATTGTTCCACATACCTGGTTGATAAAAATTTAGCATATAATCAGGTAGGATCTAAGGCTTTATGAGGCAAGTTAAAGAAGAAACCCACAACAGAACCCAAAGCTATTCAGATATTTGATTTGAAGATAAATGATAATGAAGAGAAGATCACTCGGGGTGCATAAGAACAATTGAGTAGCAGTAAACATATGGTAATGATCCCACAACTACAACAATATCATTATCTATTTACCTATCATTTGCCTCCTCATCGCCCTCACCAATAATAGGAATAGTAGGTCCTGATAGAATTGCAAATCTGCATCATTTCACCCACCAAAGGACAGTTCAGCTTAGTTGACATGTAGAATATATTTTTGAATGGAGATCGAAGCAACTGAGAAAGAGGTGCTAAACCAGAAATGGTAAAACACAAGAAAGACTCGGTAAAAGAAACTCGTACCCTCTAGCCAACCAAAGAAGGGCTGATGTTGGACCTATCCCAGGAAATTCATTTGGAGAACCACGAACCTGCCCAGCAGCTTCTTTGCTCTTAAATTCTCCAGGGTAAGACCAAAACAGACACGGCAAAGGGCCATCTGTTGATGGATTGTAACCCGGTGGCAGGTATAAGGTAGCAGTGAGTTGAACCCCATCTTTTCTTTGATACCTGATCATCTCTTTCTGCAATGATTCAAGCTGAGGATATGGATGAGGGAAGCTTGTAATCTGAACTAATTTTTTATCTGGCCATCTGACAAAGTGATACTGGGTGTTTTCGGTTTTTGACTCTTTTGAAATCAGAATTTTCAGCAGATCTAAATGTAGATCCCCTTCTTCTTGATCAGACATCAAAGCAACGACAGTTTCATAGTACCTCTCCTTATCACTCTCCCAGATCCGTTCCTTTTTACCGCTATTTCTGTAACATTTTGTTCAAGCCACCTTAGCATCAATGAGAATGTGTGACAGCTATAGGAGGCAAATAGTTCAAGACACTTACATGTCAAATAGATCAAGGAATGGAATGTTCCCTTCTGGTGTAGCACCACTTCCATTCAGTATAATATATCTACCTTCATCATTTTCCTTCTTTATCCTGGCAATAACATATGTCCCAGCCTGAGTTCTCCGCAGCATGGGAGATCCAGGATCAGAGTAGACGTCTTCTGATGATCGATCAAAGAGAATTCGTGGAGCCACATCCTCAGCTCCAGGAGATATTACCCATGTTCTTATTCTCCGTGTTTTATACCAAGACTCGTATACCAAAGTCAATGAATCATCACACCAAGAAATCCCTCTGTAGATATGGAAAAATTGGGAACACCAATGATCAACCAAGACTTTAAGTTGACTTTATGATAGTTTAGAAGATATTAGTAGCATGAAATTGATATTGTCCAATTCAGAAAAAAGAAAAGAAAAGAAAAATCAACAATCGGGGGACAAAAAAAGAGTTCAACAGAAATGGTAAAAAAATATTCTTAAAATTACTATAGATGATCATAGCATTAAAATTAATATAGAGAGATAAGACTGATGTATAACAATAACTTGAATCCATACCCATAACGGAGATCAAGCTTGTGTAG
>NC_029790.2:9118467-9121007 GCF_000816755.2 Arachis ipaensis | reverse complement strand
TTGAGTTTCTACCCTAGAACATCAAATGAGAGTAATTTTAACAGATAATGACATTTTTACCCAAAAAATTTGGGATACAAAAGCTGCAAATGCAGGACAAACATTCAATTTCTTATATTAAATAAAGAACAATTTTAATTAAGAAAAGAAAAAGATTATCCATATAACAACAACAACAACAACAACAACAACAATAATAATTATACAAGTCACAAAACAACCATATTTAATCATACATTGATCATCAACATGAATTCTTCAGTAAAAAGGGGGGCATAAAACTATTCACCTATGTTTCAAATGACTGAACAAAATCTTCCATGATCACAGGCTTTCAAATATAGATGACAATAGATTGTAGTTCCATCTTTTTGGGAGGGAAGGCTTTGGATGTGTGTGCTTATGTTCTATCTCTCAACAGTAATGAAAGAATTTAAGAACTCGTCAGAAGTAAGTTTTTAGAAACTTGAAATTATTGAGATAAAACAGCAGAACAATTATAGTGTAATTTCTAATCAATAAGGGAGTGTGTGAGCGCATATGCCTGTCTGTGTTTGTTTTGTATGCTTAATTTACTTATCGTAATTTATAATGTCCCTAGTGCACACCCCACATCAGTAAATGATCTATACCAGTAAAGTGAAGATGGTTTGTCAGATCTCCAATTAATGGAACGCTTCCCTCTTCGCACACTATTGATTGCAATAGGAATGTCCTCTGCAAGGGGCAAGTCACAAAGCTCCCGCACTAACTTCCCATCAGCTCTCCATAACTCTACCTTCTTTGGAAATCTTCCACAAGGCACAGTAAAAGAGTATGGTCTGTGAATCGAACTAATCAAAACATACTTGTGATCCGGGGAAGGATCCATAGAAGTATAAACAGCGGGGGGACCAATTTCCTTTGTTGCACCATCCAAAGAAGCTAAAACAAGCTGTGATGTGGCATAGTAGTCAAACAAATCTTCATCATATTCATCCTTCAGCAAATCCTGGAATGTTCTTACTTGAATAATGTTTTTCTCCTCATTAGATTGAATTTTGGGGCCACCGGGAACCAAAGGTTTTTTTGGCAAAGCCCCACGAGATAGTGGAATAGTGCAAACTAACAATGAAAAGTTATCTACCCAAACATAATTTTCAAATACTGCATTCAAGTGTATATCAGGTGACTGAAACAAAGGCCTAGCCATCCCTGTTTCCACATCTGCAATCCATACTCTAAATTTACTGCTATCACCGTCCTCTTGATTCACACGAATGCTAAAAGATAAATGACGGCCATCTGGAGACCAATTAACAAAATTTATCTTTGCACCCTCAGGTAAACCATGAACTTCAGTCTCTGGGCCTAGTGTATCATCAGGAAGAATCCGATGGATCCCTATACCAGTGTAAAATGACATACGACTCCTACAATTACTTTTTCCATCAATACGTACACCAGCCAACTTCTCCTCTGGTCTTGCTAATTCTGAGAGTGGAGGTAAGGCTCTTCGCTTCAGAAAAAGAATTTTATCTCTAAGTGGAGAAAATGACAATGCAGGAACTGGTGGTGCATCGACAATGTCCTTGATCTCAGGTGGAGGAACACGATACCCCGCTCCTAAGCTTGAGTCATCTAACATAAATTAATCACAGCAACTGTCAGCAGCTGTAAACATGTATGAGGATATGGATTTGTCAACTATATTCTATTCCAACCCAAGCCTGAAGAATAGATGTACAAATTATCGTATAACTGAAAATGAAGTTAATCTCTTCAGTAGTTCAGTTCTGGTGCTCAATCTTTCAATAGTTCAAATCGTAAGCATTGACAAAGAAAAACTCCACATAATCGGATCAAACTAAAACTTTGACTAGCTGCCAAATATTTCAACAATTTAAGTAGCTGTTTAAGATTTTAACAAAACTACACGCGTTCACTCATATTGCACCACACTGGAGCGCATTAAAGCTAAGATAATATTAGGAATCTCAGTTACAGAGAAAACGAATTTATAACAATGACAAAATCAGAAAGATAATCAAAGCGAACTAATACTTCACGAAATTAAAAAGATCGCAATCATCAATTCACGAAAGGAAAACAAACAAACAAGAACAATCAGCAACTGAGATTCGCAATAATATAGTTTGAGCTGAGTTGGAGTAACAAAAAGAGTAGAATAGAGAAATCTTAAAGCTGGCTAACCTTCGTAATCAGCGAAAGTAGTGATTGCAGCAGAGGAAGCGAGAAATGGAGGAGAGATAAACGATGGTACACTTTGTGAAGTCGCAACATCTCATTGACCGATAATATGATTCGATAAACCGATAAACGGAATAAAAATTCCTTGATATTTTCTCTCTCTCTCTCTCTCTCCTCCACTGTGCTTAGTAGCTTACTAGCTAGCTTCGGCGTAACTGGCACTTGCCAGGTGAAATATAAAAGAATAAACATTTTTTCCGTGTAATTATCAAAACTAATTATTTGCATAATATTTTTTTGAAAAAATGAACTCACTCTTACCCTATTTTGTCGTGTATTCTTTGCAAATT
>NC_029790.2:9115992-9118111 GCF_000816755.2 Arachis ipaensis | reverse complement strand
TTAATCTTTTATATTAAAATTATAATAATTTTAGAGGAGTGTTAGGGACAGCAACTTTTGTGATTTGTAACCATCAAATAGCCATCAATAATGATTTTAATGATATGAGATTGGTGTGAAATTTCATCCAATAGCTCACTTTTTTTTGCTGGTTACATGCTGGCCAGAATTTGAAAAAGTTGATGGTCCCTAGACTTTTCCATAATTTTATTTTGATAAATCAAGTCCTTTTTAATTTGGAGTATTTATTCATTTTGTTCCTCAAAGAATTTTAAACCGCTACTTTAGTTTCTAACTAAAATTAATTGTTAGTTGGACAAAATTTGAAAAAATTGCTGGTTTCCTAAACTTTTTCATAATTTTATTTTGATAAATCAAGTCCTTTTTAATTTGGAGTATTTATTCATTTTGTTCCTCAAAGAATTTTAAACCGATACTTTAGTTTCCAACTAAAATTAATTGTCTCTAACAATTAACTTTGTCAGTCACTTAGGTAGTATTTGGTGGAGAGACAGAGACGGAAAGACTGAGACTGAGAGACAGAGACTAAGAGACAGGGATTGAAATAAATCTCAGTATTCTGTTTGGTGCAAAATGGGAGATAAGAATTGAAACAAAAATGAAATTCTAATTTAATTTGCATAAACGGTAAAATTGAAATTAATTAATTGAAATGAAAGTATTTTAGGTATAAAATATTATTAAAGTTTCAGTCTCCATCTCTAAAAATTTCAGTCCCCTATGTCCCTACTTTTTGGAGGTACTGAAATACTGAAATTTTAGAGACAGAGACAGAAATTTTAGTACCTGAACTAACAAACACGATACTAAGTCTCAGTCTCTCAGTCTCTGTCTCAGTACCTCAAAACAAACGCTACCTTAGGTCCTTTGTTTCATAAACTTTAACAAGGACAAAATAATTTCTAACAACTCTAATAGAAGACAAAATAGTCCCTGACCTCCTCTGTTCAGAAACGTCACTGTTCTTTCCCAATTTTCATTATATCTCACATAACACTAACAGTATAACATTGTAACTTCAAGCTACACAATGCACACTATGTAACTTCAATGTTCATAACAAGAAAAATTCTCAACCTATTCACAACCAATTCATACTCAGTAAACTAATGACTATATCTCTCAAGTACTTGTTGTCTTCAACAGATTTTATGAATCTAGACAGCAAGTCTGAAGGTGAAAAATGAGAGTATAAATGTTAGGATTATGTTGGATATAATGAAAATTAGAGAAGAACAGTGTTTTTTTTCGAACAAATAAGTCAGAGATTATTTTGTCCCCTATTAGAGTTGTAAGGGATTATTTTGTCTCCTATTAAAGTTATCAGGGACCATTTTGTCTTCAGTTAGAATTGATGAATCCAAGAACTTAAGTGACTGACGGAATTAATTGTTAAAAATCAATTAAATAATTAATTTTAGTTGGAGACTAAAATGTCTGATCCGAAATTTTTTAAGAACCAAAATGAATAAATACTCTTTAATTAGTATATGTTTAAACATAATTTTAATTTTTTTTTTCCAAAATTAGGAGTAAAATTTAAATCCAAAATTTATAGATGAATATAAAAATATTATACCATTTGAACTATAATCCATTCACTACACATCATTTTAGTTGATGTCATTAGAATAATTTTTCTTCTAAATTAATAAAAAATATCAATATGCAAAGAGGCATTGGATCATTGCCTCATCTATGACATTATGACAACACAATATTCTATTCGGGCCAAAGTTTGGACGTTTATATTAAGGCTACTTTTCCTTTTCGGTGACTTTATATTAAGGCTACTAATGTAAGAGGGCCGAATTTTGAATATTTTATATTAATTGTAACTCTAGTCACAATGTATTGATAATTATAAAATATAAAAAGAATTCAAATGTGAGAAATAACGTATATATTATTAATAAAAAATATTCTTTACAGTCAGTATGCTAAAATATTACTTTAAACGATATAAATTATAATAGTCGAACAAACATTTATTTATATCATTATACCAAATATTAATAAAAAAATACAAAATAAAAAATACTTAACATTGCACCTTGTGAATTCCCAAGATTGACTATAAATGAGAAAAATAATATAA
>NC_029790.2:9108009-9115981 GCF_000816755.2 Arachis ipaensis | reverse complement strand
TTCAGGATTCTAGATAATAAATTCTAAAATCTAAACACAAATCCACAAATATTAAATCATAAATTCTAAAATCCTAAACAATAAATTCTAAATCATAAATCTTATTTATAAAACTTTAAATCCTAAACTCAAAATCGTAAATTCTAAATTTTATTATTTTAAATATTGCATTAAATCAATAATTTCTAAGTCGTAAACCAAAAATCATAAACACTAAATCCTAAATTCTAAATTCTAATATAAAAATCTTAAATCGTGAATTCTAAATCATAAATTATCAAAATTAACTTTTAAATTCTAGACGTTAAGACAACACATCACTAAATCATAAATTCTAAATATCAAAAACTAAATCTAAATCTTAACTCCAAAATTTTAAATTCTAAGTCCAAAATCGTGAACCTTAAATTTTAAATTCTAAACTCTAAACTCAAATATAAAATATAAACAAACTAAAGTAATTGATTTGTGTATTAATTTAGTAATTTTAAGGGCAAAAAACCATATTAAGCCACATGCAGAAAAGTTTAACCAAAATACGCCAAACAGAAATTTGTTTCAGCAATAAGCCAAGAGGCATTTTTATATAAATCGAACCACCATGGTTCGAACTGTATTGACTAGTAATTCGAACCAACTTGGTTCGAACTACTACTGGAAAAGTTTGAATAATTCGAACCAGATTGGTTCGAACCAAGAAAGCATGTAATTCGAACCTGGTTGGTTCGAATTATGGGGAGAGAGCTTGGTTGTAGTAATTGGTTCGAATTACATGCTTTCTTGGTTCGAACCAGGTTGGTTCGAACCAAAGAGAGGTTGATTGTAGTAATTCGAACCGGCTTGGTTCGAATTACATGTATGATGGTTCGAACCAGGTTAGTTCGAATCAGTAGGAATCAGAGCTCTATATAAACGCTGTAAACGTGAATTGCTCTCATTAGAGGACGTAAGATGGCTAGTGAGGAGGAGAGTTTTGCTGTTTTGGTACACCACAAAGGATCCATCAAGAGGAAAACTCGGTCCGGAGTGAAGTTCACAGATAAGAATCCTCTCTATATTTTGATGTTCTGGCAAACGCTTTACAGGGCGTTCCACCGGTTGGCGTCGGAGACGGAGAATTGGGTGATCCTGATGAGGACGATGTTGAGCCCGAAACGATTGAGGATGATAGCGGGGACGAGGTTCAAGCGGCTGCGCCTGCATTGGCTGGCGGTGGTTCTAGCTCTGGCACACAGCAGTATCCACCATATTTTTCTTCTCTGGACCTGGACGCCATGACGCATGAGGGTACTTACCGAGTATCGCTTGCCTCCCGGACATGTGACTGCGGGTACTTTCAGGCTCTTCATTTCCCGTGTCAGCACGCACTTGCATGCTGTGCCTACGCACGTGTGAGCTGGAGCTCCTATGTTCATAGCGTCTATCAGATTAGCTCGGTGTTCAATGTCTATCGGATGGGATTCACACCTCCAATCCTGGAGGGCTTCTGGCCACCCTACGATGGGCCCACGGTGATTCCGGACCCAAACAGAAGGCGTGCGAGAGAGGGGAGGCCTAGATCCACAAGACGAACCAGCTTGGTTCGAATTGTATTAAAATACACTTTGGCTCATTGCTGAAACGAAATTGGATTTGGCGCATTTTGGTTACAAGTTTCTTGCTCTGGCTCAATATGGTTTTTTGCCCTAATTTTAATGGTTACCTTTTATTTTTTAAATATGAATGATAAAAAAATTTATTTATCTTTGTAATTTAGTATAAATCTTTTATCTTAATTGATAAACCATAAAATTTATATGATTAAGATAAACATCGTAAATATTAACTTTAGCACAAGTCTTTTATTTGTTTATTCACGATTTATTACTTACATTTCATATACACTATATATAAAAATTAAAAAACTCAAAAAATTTACATAAACACTAAATCCTAAATCTTAAAATTTTAAACCCAAAATTTAAATCCTAAACCTTATTATAAAATCCTAAATCTATATCGTTATTACCAATTTTATAATTTTGTTGTTTCTTAGCTTATAATAGTTATAGTTGTTGGTTATGTTTTAAGATATATAATAATATTCATTATATGATAAAAAATATAAAATATTCAATAAGTATTGATATTATTGTATTTATATAAATTGATAAAAAAATTCAATAAATATTATAAATTGCTGAAAAGTTTAGTTCTTATTTAATTATTGAAGATTTCAAGTCACTAAAGACTCCAAGAGTATCATTATAAACTATTTTATATTTTTTATCTGTAGAATTATTTATTTATTATCTTACTGGTAACAAACTTAAAGAATAATTATATTTATAAATTTTATTTTATTATTATTACTAATATGTCATTTTTATGTTAAATTTTTGGCTTCCTCAAATTTTTTTTCTTCCGTCACTAAATCTCTACGACACATATATTATTAAGAAGTTCCATTTTAAACAACTATTTATTTTTAAGAAACATTAGTAATTTCTGCCCTCCCAAGTCAAGTCAACTGTGCCAATGGAATAGTCAACTTCACACTTGGGAAATAAATTGTTTTTAATAAAAATAATGGTTATGTTAGGTAATCATTGACTTTTTTGAACAATATGAACAATTATTAATCAAATAAAAATACATTATACCTCCAAATTATCCACATAAATCTTAATATTAGTATAACCATTCGCACACTTAGTGAAATGAACATTCGATATATCCATTGTTCACATTATTTAGTATTTTCATTGTTTACCTATACTTTTCCTAAAAATAAATAGAACTATAGAAGATAAGTGACCAAGGTTGAAGGTTCTAAAAATCAGTTTGAACCAAAAATCGATAACAACGGCAACTCAATTAACAAAAAAAATTATCGTCTTCCAAAGCTGCCTCAAAATCATTAAGTCAGTCGAAAATTGGCCAGTCAAACTGAACTGAAATCCAGGCAATTTTTAAAAAAATACTTCATATGATGCCATTTTGCCAATTAGAACAAAAAACGTTCTAATTTCTTGCAGCTCTTTAGCCTCTCTCTTTCGACTCTAAAAGATCAGAAACATTTCAAATATAGCACAGAAGAACTTGCAATTTCCATTTTGTTGCCGTTCTCCATTATGTTCAACCACCGCGCTATCACGTCTGTGCTGCTGCCATTCGAACTGCTCCAGCATCGTAACAATACCTCTGTTCCATTGTTGTTTTGCATTGCCTTTTGGTCCATTCACATTGCCCT
The DNA here is from genome assembly GCF_000816755.2 of Arachis ipaensis. Classification (NCBI taxonomy): domain Eukaryota; kingdom Viridiplantae; phylum Streptophyta; class Magnoliopsida; order Fabales; family Fabaceae; genus Arachis; species Arachis ipaensis. The sequence goes on along the minus strand of NC_029790.2, from coordinate 9,112,749 downwards.
CTGTTTCATTGTGTTTCCGCCACCATTTCATCATGTTTCTGCCACTAATTAGCTTCTATTCTACTATGCTCTAGCCCTCATCTTCCAGCTTCTGTTCAGCCATCGTTTTGTCATTATTCAACCATTTCCATCAAATTTTAAAGTTACAGTGTAGCACCTAGTAATAGAATAATTATACATTTTTTTCAAATAGTATTAAACTACTAAAAAAATCAACAACAAAAGTAAATAAATCCAAATAATACTCACAAGAAAAGAAATAGGTATAGCCAAAAAGTTTATAACAAAATAGAAAGAAAAAAATAGATAAGAAGCAAAAGTACCATAGACTTTCAAACCACACCCGAAATTAGCAAAGAATTTGATGTTATTACTAGAAAGGGGGAAGAAGCATTCCAATATTAGAAATTAAGAGTGATAAGTTATAGTATCAATATGTGTTATTTTTTGTCTTATAACTTTCAATCACATAATTCCTCAATTGAGAATTGGTCTTTTTTTCGTGTATAGTCATTTTCACTTTTTATATTTTCATTACTTTTTGCCACACAATCTAAAAATTTCAACTCATTATTCTTTTCCTTCATCTATATTCATGTGTGAAATGACTCAAATAGCCCTTAATATCATAATATTTAGTTGTCTCTCCATCCTCTGTTGATTTTAAAAAAGGCCTAACGTGATTTTTTTTTTCTTTCCTTTTTCTTTTGTTGTTGTTACAGTTCTTGGTTTGATATTGTTTTAATTTATATTTGTTATTTTTTATGGTAATTTGTTTTCTCCTTCTTCTGCTATTGTATTAACTTGTTTTTATTATGTTCTTAATCTTATTAACTTATTAATTTGATAAATTGGTATTGTGGTGTTGTACTTGTTCCTGTGACTGTTAGGCGGTTGAGTTATTTTTGACATTTTGATAACTTATTAATTTAATAAATTGTTGTTGTAATTTGTTATTCTTGATCTTGATTTTATCATTGTTTTTATCTTAGTTAATTATTTTTTTGTTATTTGACTTTTGAGTTTGTATTTAAATGAGATTATAACATTATAGTTGATGCAATATTATTAGTTTAGATAATATTTTAAAATTTTATTAGACTATAATTATATTTTAATGTGTTTATTTGTTATTTTTTTATTAAACAGTTATTTCAATTGAACAATAATTAAATTAGTTAAAGCAATGGTTTGATAATCTGTTCCATTTTTGAAAAAAATTCAATTCTATTATTCTCTCTCAAAATCAATTCTAACCTAAGTCTAATTTAAAATTTTATTCCATTGGGATTTTTCTTAAAACTTAAAATATATATAATGTGTTTATAATTTAATTACTTCTTCTTAATTTTTTTCACGCATTTTTTCTCGATGGCTCTGATACCATGATAAAATTGTGAAAGAACAAGAAAAGAAGAAAGGAAGAATATTATACTTTGTATTTTTTGATTGATTGAATTATCGATTGTAAACTATGAAGGTAAAACTAAGTATATATAGAGTATTGGCTTATGAAAGATAAAAGCAAATAAAGATAAGATAAGATAAAAATAAGATAAAGATAAGATAAGATAAAGACTAAAATTGTAACTGAATTTATGTATTCTATTAGGCTGAATTTATGGACCACAAGACTTCTTTATTATTGTTATGGGCTAAGGTGGAAGAGTAGTTTAATAATTTCCTTCTTTTTTTTTTTCTTCAACTCACTTATATATACCTTTTTTTAAAAGACCTGCTATATAAATCTAAAAAAATATCCACACATATAAATTTTATATATTGAATTCAGATTAATGACACCAAACATTTGCCAATACATTTGAACATTTTAACTGAAGTTGTATCAATCATGACACTAGCAAAAAGTGACATAATTTTATTCTATTTTATTAACATAAATTAGTTATTATAATTTACCGTTAATAACTAACTTTTTTTTTACTTNNCGTTTTACTAATTCATTAACACTTAAATTTAATTCAACCACGGCGATCTAAACACCTAAATTTAATTCAACTACGGCGAAAGGGTTTTAGGAGGTTTTGGGCAGAGCATTCAAAACGCACCCACCAATCTCTGCCCACCCACAATGTCAGCCGCCGCCAAGCAAATCCTAGCCGACCACCCTGAACCCAAATCTGAGCAGCTCCTCCCTCCGGATCTGCCAGCTCCGGAGACTCTCCCGTTGGATCAGCCTCACTTGGACCCTTCCAAACCCGAAGCAAAGCAAAATCTCGATCACCATGAAGAAAAGGAAGGGAAAGTAGAAGAAGCGGAAGAAGAAGGAGAGTGCGGATTCTGCTTGTTCATGAAAAGTGGCGGTTGCAGGGAATCGTTCATCGAGTGGGAGAAGTGCACTGAGGAAGCGGAGAAGAACAAAGAGGACATCGTTGAGAAGTGCCTCAATATCACTGCGGCGCTGAAGCAGTGTATGGAGGCTCATTTCGATTACTACGAACCCATCCTCCGCGCCGAGAAAGCCGCCGAGCAGCAAGCCATCGCGGAATTGAAGAAAGAAGCCATGGAGAAAGAGTCCAAGGAGCAAGATAGGGCTTCTTCTGATTCTGATCAAAAGTGAGATCTTGCTAATTCGAGATTTTTTTTTACTTTTACTTCAGCAATTGTTTTGCTTGTATTTTAGTGTGGAAAGAAGGAATTGATTACAGTTTAGTGGCTTAAGTTATTGGAGATGGAGAGTATAGCTGACCACAGAAAGAGGCATTTTTGAATTCACAATAAATTAGAATTTTCATGAATATGTTCTTACTCGGATTCACAGGTCTATGATATGATATTGATCGGTGATCTATCTCTGTTCAATAATTCAATTTGTATTAGAAGTAACAGTATGATGAACTGATTACAATTTTTGAACAAGTTATACATGATTCATGTCATGTTTTGCTCTAGTGGTTCCTCCTTATGTAGGTGGTAGTTGAATGTGAAGAATCTCTATATGTAAAGTGAAGATGTGGATCATCATCTTCTGACTCTGTTTAGTACAATTGAATTCAGGTGTATGACCGTATGAAATTTTTTGATGATCCATGTGTTTGCCTAAAGTTTATATAACCAAGTGTACTTGTCTTCATTCCACTCTTTTTGTTATCCTCATGAAGGAGCTTTCTAAATCTATATCTACTTTGCGTAGTTTATTGTGCCCTAGGATAGAAAATATTCTGTTTCTCAAATGGTTGTGGTGGAGAAGATTTGTTTCTTGATGATTCTGTTGTAGTGGGGTTTTGATGACTATAAGCGCTTGATTTAGTAGGGAGGAAGAAAACTGGAGGACAGGACCATTTTCCTTGTATGCAATGACCAACCATGCAAAAGATTCCAAAATTACATGCTATTTGTTTGAAAGTAATAAATCATGTTGAGATAATTTATAATTTAGTAGCTTTGTTCACCTGTGCTTTGAGTTTCATTTCATGTGCTCCCAATATCAACTGGAACTGATTTATTTTTGAGCTCCACGCTATTGCTATTTTCTTCTCCGTTTAGTTGAGATATCTTCTTTTTTGAAACCAAGGCTCGAGATGCCTTAGGCTCCGAATACATTTCCATCAAATCAGTGAATTGAGCAAACTAAAATGATTGTTTGATTTTTCTTTCCCACTGTAATCACTTGCATGTTACTTACGTTTCAAGTAAGTTAATGCTAAGACAAATCCAGAATAAAAAACTACTGCATTTATCTGAGTACTATTTATTACATTACTCAAAGCATTACAAATGCCAAGCAAGGATAAATCAATATAAGTTTCTTCTCCAAAGCTGCAAACATGTCCAGGCATCCATTAGAATTAGGGATGTTATTCTTGCTCATGGCTACTTCTCACTCCCTCAATTGTTGTTGGTATATTTTCCATTGAGGAGGTTGAACAGAATTAAAGTTTAGATGTAAATTTTCAACCAAATTATAACCAAGCACACACATCACACCTATCATGTGCCCAGGAAAAAACAGATAATCATGAACAAACAAAATGTAAATTACACATCACCACCAAATTTTAAGCCAATTAATTTGAAATTAAATCCACAATCTTTCAAATAAACAGGAACACTTCAAAATTGGCAATATTACATCATGCAGCCATATCTCAAGGCCAGTTATAAAAATGCCGAACTTAGAAATACTTGACTGGATGCAAAGACAGACCCACACTTCAAAACCCAAAAAGTATGCAGGAATATAGATCAATGACATAGTTATTCACCACCATAAATGCATTACATGCATTGACTAAGTAATGGCTCACTATACAATTGCATTATTAACCTCTCTTCCCCTTTCCTTCCCTTCCCCCACTCTTGTTTTATATTAACTCACAAAAGCATTTAATTTTTACAATACCTGAAAATGCCGTATCAAAACCATTGCTCTTTTCAGCCTTTTCTGCTGCCAATATTCATAAATGGTTTTGGATATAGGCATCGTTGCAACATCAGCCATCAGTTCTTTTTTTTTCCTGAAACATGGCAACCCATTTAGCAGCTGGATAATGCTTTTCCAACGGCACTCAATTTTATAAAAAAAAAAAAAATTAATACTGGCAATAATAGTATTTTTGTGAGATTTAAAAAAAATGTGAATGTTGCTTTTGATAGTAATTGGGCTAACACATACGTACGTGCATATTTGTTTAGGTGAGCCAGGCCACCTTAAACTCATGCAGTCAACATGTGAAATGAAAGAAATATATAATTTACATAGAGCAACACAGATAAATG
>NC_029790.2:9090852-9108001 GCF_000816755.2 Arachis ipaensis | reverse complement strand
TTATATCAATTTGATTTTATTTTTGAATCTAATTTAATTTGATTCAAACAATTATAATTTGTATTATATCGATTTAATTTTTGATACGTCACCACATACCTCGGCCGCCCAAAAAGCTCGGAACGTAAACAAATAAAACCGGACCCACTTATTTGAAAATAAAGAAACGTGCTCAACAAATCTGATCACCAAAACAGAATACGATAACCATCCTACAAACTCGGACTTATCCACAACAAACGGGTAAAACAACGTCTATAAAGCCGAATTAGTATCCTCGGCTAAAGATCATGTTCTATTCTCATCTTCATATTTACTTGATACACTCACTAGAGATTATTATTGACTTAAGCGTCGAAGTATCTTTTGCAGGTATTCCCACCGCGGTGTTCAGTCCTGGCCGACGTATAGCTCTTCCTTCCCGCCAGCAATCTGCTCGGAATCGCTAAAGCTCGGCCACCCCAGTACTCGGAGGAATCAATTTTTAAATTTAGTTCACTTCAAAATATTATAATTGGATTTAATTGGTTTGTTATATATGTAAATATTCGCTTGGTGAGATGGGATAAATAACTTTAGAGTAAATGTCCAAAATAGTCCCTGAATTTTAAATCGCTATTTAATTTAGTCCTCGACTTTTTAAAATGACCAATTAAATCCCTGAAATTCGAAAAAGTGCATCTCCGTTAGTCCCTTGTAGAAGTGCCGTCTAAACGTTGATGATGTGGCATTCCAATTGCATGCTGATGTGTACCAAACTTGAATTTGATTCAAATTGGTACCTGAAATTTCTTAATAATATCCAAATTAATCCATTTTCAATTATAAAACCCTAATCCCCAAATTATTGTTTTCTCTTCTTCGATCTCTCTCCTGTCTTTTTCTCTTCTTCGTCATCTCCGCTATCTTCCAGTTCATATTTATCCTGAACTACAATATCAGTACACTTACCTAAAAACTATTTTAATTACAAGTTAATGTGGTTGGATTAATTTTAAGTTCGATACAGATTTAAATTATATGTATCCTTGCAGGTTCGTCCATTAAACTAAAATATATTTTCCACTTTTAAGAAAGTAACCATTGTCATCATCTTCAAGGTCTTAACATCACTTTCTAAGTTTGTCATTTTTCAATTGAACTCATGCAAACTGTTTTGTGAAATGGGTGTTGCACAAACTGGTTATTCACCTCCATCAACCCAACAGAAAAAAATTACAATTGATTCTATACTGCAAAGTAAAAAACGCAAGTGAATCCAAACTCAAAGTGAAACTATCTTAACATTTTATTTAAAGCCATAACCTTACCTCATAGTTTGGACAACCATAAAATAGTCTATCAGGATTCTCTGTTGTCGTTGAGTACTTCATCACCATCCGAAGTCTGCAATTACAGAAAACAGCGTTCTTACCTCCCTTGTTGCACATTCTTTTGCTGGCATAATAAGGTCTCCCTACAGAGTTTGTTGTTCCTACTTGAACTACTTTGACTTCTCTCCCACCACCCATCATCACTCATGCAGACGAGAAAACAAGATGAACTGGAAGATAGTGGAGAGGTCGATAGTGGAGAGGTCGAAGAAGAGAAGAAGACAGCAGATAGATCGAAGAAGAGAAGACAATAATTTGGGGATTAGGGTTTTATAATTGAAAATGGACAAATTTTAATATTATTAAGCAATTTCATGTACTAATTTGAATCAAAGTCAAATTTGGTACACATAAGCATACAGTTGAAATGCCACATCATCAATGTTTAGACGGCACTTCTGCAAGAGACTAATGGAGATGCATTTTTTTAAATTTTTAATTGGTCATTTTAAAAAATCGAGAACTAAATTGAATAGCGATTTGAAATTGATGGACTATTTTGAGCATTTACTCAATAACTTTATATGAATTAGATCAATTTGTTATCACTGTACACAAGATAGATAATAAAAACAAAAATAATTTGAAAATTTTATATAGCTGTAAATATAAAAATTTAAATAATTTATTTAAAAAAATCCCAGATAAATAGATATTCATTGGTGAAAAACAGAAAGGATAAAGTAATTTCTTTTCTAAAGAAAATATCAGATCGGAATCCTAAGTGTCACATAATGATTGGGCAAAAGCAGATAAGAAATATGTGTTCGCAAATCCACAGAAGGGTCACTTATAACTTCCAATTTCCAAAGCCACTCCAATCTTATCCCCTTCAGATTCATCATCATCATAAAATCACCGAACACAAACAGAACTTGAACATCAAACGAGAAGAAAACAAACTCGAAGAAGAGAAAGATAGCAATAGCATGGCAACAATTTCAGGTCTTATTAGCCGTTCAACGCCCAGGGTTGTAGCTTTCAACGCATCGTCGTCCGAGTCGCCGCGAAACTGCCACGTCGTGAAGTTCCCCGCGGGAATGACCGGATCTGGTCGCTTGGCGAGTGTTCGGCCAACGCGCAGGAGACGTGCTCGGAGGATCCGGCGAGCGGAGAGTGCGTGGCGGCGTGGGATGAGGTAGAGGAACTGAGCGCCGCCGCCAGCCACGCCAGGGACAGGCTGAAGGACTCAGATCCGCTTGAGGACTTCTGTAAGGACAACCCGGAGACCATCGAGTGCAAGACTCATGATAACTGAATATTAGGGTTTGATGGTTATTCTTCATGGATCTATGAAAGTAGACTATCAATGTGTTCAACTGTTGCATCTTTCATGAAGCATGATACAATAATGATGTGCCAACAAATATATTTACTTGGTTAAGTTTTCTTATATGTATGTAAAACTTAATTTGTAACATTATCGTCTGAAGAAGTCAACGTTTCGTCACGATAGATTTATCGAAAAATTGGTGTATGTTGTGATCAAATTGACGAAACGGATATACTTATTATATCAGAAATTTTTGGTTGCTCTGCAAACATAATATTTTGTGGGTTCACTATTTTTTTTTTTTAACTTAAACCACATAAGAAATTCTAGTATATATCCCATATAATTGCTTCACATAAGATAAAAATAAATTAAATGAATAGTATGTAGTATGAATAATTTATATAGATTCGTTTTAATATTTATGTCGAAAATAGTAAGAAAAATTCAAAAATAGTGTTAGTCTTCCGCTATTTGTATGTAAATAATTCAACTTATCAGTCTATAGTTCATATGAAAGATTAACTTGTTTAATTACAATATAGTGTTAGATAGGATTTTTATCATTAACGAAACGCTAGTTGTAAAATGAATAATCGAACACAGATAGAAATGATATCATGCGGTTTTCGGGTTCGATTTGAGTATATCGTCCAAGATATGATTGATGTCATTTATTAAAAAAAAAAACACACGAACTGTAAGAAAATCAAAATATGACAAGCAAATATTGAAGAGCCTGTCATTAAAGTTGAAAAGTAAGACATCCAATCCATGCTTTATTTTGAAATGGCATCACATACATGCATTTAGATATGGTATATGGTTGGTTTATGATTCTATATTTCTCCCAGGAAAAAAAAAGCGTACACTTGATTGGTGATATGCATTGCAGTTGATGCTGACATGCTCATTCATCTAATCCATTGCTAGACTAGAAAACTCTTTAGTTTTATATTTGCATATTTCCAATTAAAGTATTTTATATTATGGAAAAGTATATGAACCAAAATGTGACAAGCCAAAAAGTAAACAAAACCGTTTAATTAAAATCACTTTTTGAATAATATGTTCGAAAACCGCTCCTGAAATCACGGAGCACAAACACATTTTGGCTGATTTTTGGCTGATATGCTTTTAGTTCCCTAGCTGTTCTCTTTCAAATTAGATGTAATTAGAGCTAAAAATCTAATCCAAACCTCTTTCCAACGACCACAAACTAGTAACACAATCTCCATGAAGGACTTGCTTTCCAACTAATCCAAATTTTATATGTCTATAGCAAAGTTCTTGTATTATCTGTCCTACCCATTACAAATTTGTCATAGACATTAAAGCATAGGAGTCAAAATTAAAATTATTTTTAGTCTTTTTTTGTTTAAAATAATTCTCAAACATTACATTTAGTATTAAAGTAATCTTTTTGATAAATTTATGGCTAATTTTTTTTTATATTGGGTTATTATTGGTGTTTTTCGTTAATATTATGATGTTTTGGTGTAATGCAGTGATATGGGATAAAAAGAAATCGTGAATAACGATTTCAAATAAGACAAAAAAATAAAAAAAGTTAACAGAAATCGTGAGTTACGATTTCAAATAAAACAAAAAAAGAAAGGAAATCGTGAGTTACGATTTCAATTTTTTAATTTAAAAAAAGTGTAATTTATGAAATCGTGAATAACGATTTCTTTTGTTTTGCAAATCGTAAGTAACGATTTGTATTATGCATCACATTTGTGAAATACACCCATTTTAACTCATACCAACGTAATACACAATTTCATCCATCATATAAAAAATAATTAACTCTAAATTTATCCTTTATAAAGTTTAATAATTAAAATAAAAAACGCTCTCTTTTTTACTCTTCTTTTTTTCTTTTTTTTGTCATCCTTCTTTCTACCTTCTCCCATTTTCATCTTTTTTAAAGTCACCATCTTCTATGGTCAAAACTATCCCACTGTAGTTTTTTCTCTCTCTCTCTCTCTTCAATTAGCTCCCTTCACGCAGTTTGTCTCTCCGTCTTTTCTTTTGTCACACCACAAACAACACAATTTGGCTATTCGTCTTCTTTCCTGTCATACCATCGGTGACTCTCCTCGTGTTTCTAACATCACTGCCGCCACTACAAAAAAAAACATTGAATACCATTAGAATTACTATCGGATTTAGCGTCGATCAGTACCGGCGAATTTATCATTGGATTTTTCAACGGAAAGAAGGAATTCGTTGCCATAAAAAATTACCGTCGGGAGAGATTTTTCGTCGCTAAAGCCGATGGTAATTATTAGCGCGAAAATATAACTCACTGGCGCCAACGTTACCGTCGGATTTCCATCGCTATATTCTGTCGATATCACGGTTTAATGAAACATGTCGTTTTGGTGATTTATCGTCAGAAGAAAATTGGGTAGGTTATTTCAAGAGGCAAATCCTGATACCCAATTGAACAATTTTCCACATTAGTTCAAAAAATACGTAAGCGTGCATATAATTTACACAACAGATTCAGAACTAGTTCTATTGAGTTGGGGCTAATAAATAAGGATATTAGCTACCCAATATCAACGTTAATAGATACCGGTTTCATTCTTTACAGTGGTTGATTGGAAAGAAAACAGATAATACTGAAGTTTGCATTGGATTCATGAAAATTCAGGCGGTGGTCATTCTGATTGGCTTGGTGTGTTGCACAACATACTTCAATTAGAGTATTTCTGTCGCACTATGTACAAGGTGTGCGTGTTTAAATTTGAATGGTACTATCCAAGTTCACGACAAGGAACACAAAAGCACAAGGACTACGATATCACTGAAGTTAATGTAACAAGGAAACATAGGCACTACACTCCTTTTATTTTACCTCAAAATGCACTGCATGTATACTATTTGTATTATTCAGTTTTATGCAAGTCTAGTTGGGTGATTGTGGTTAAGACTAATCAAGAGGCCGCATTGAGTCTAATGATAGGACAGAAGGTCAGGAACCTTACCAGATTGATGATTCAACTCCTTCGAAAATGGTGGTTAATACCGGCGAGCCGATCATCCTTAAGTCGACTGTTATAGATGATGACATTATTAATCTTGGAATAGATGACGACGCACTGCCACTGGAAGACAACGATCTTCAAGAAGAGGATGGGGTCGATAGCGACGAAAAAGAGGAAGACGAATTCAATGATCAAGAAACTATCTCGGAAGAGGAGGATGGTGAACCAGAGAAAGAAGATTATCTGAATAGGGTTAATGTAAATATAGTTCTATTATATGTATTTTTTTTTTACCAAACTTTGAGAACAATGTAATATAATAATATTGTTTCAGATATTTCAATTACCATAATTCTGTATTTTTAATTTGTATGTTTGATATTTCACATTAAATTTAAAACATTGTTTTAATTATTAATTACCAGTGTACATTATAGATGGACGGAAAAAGATTATTAAAAAATAAAAAAGACTACTCTCGGAATTACCGTCGGAATATACCAATGATAACAGCCCAGTCAATTTTAAAAAAAAAATTAAAAAATATTTTTGTCGAATTACTGTCGGATTAATCTGCTAGTGAGATGGCACGGATACGTATGCTATGACGCTAATGTTACCGTCGAAAAATATCCGACGGTGACGTTCAATAGATTCCATTTTCTTAGTAACCATATTCGGCCGTTAAATCCGACAGAAATTATTGTTGGACGCAAAAATTGAACCGTAATATGTTAACGGTGAGGTTTATTCCGTTGGATAAATACCGACGCAAAATCCGACAGTAACCATTGTACCATCGAATTTTATTTGTTTTTCTAACAACACTCATTGTTTTTCTCATAGTGCACGCATCCCCTGCCTGCCTACGTCTATGTTGTCCCCTGCCGCCACCTCTGTGACACCCTACTACCACAACTTTTCTGTGCAGTGCCACCACCATCCACATTTACTGCCAGTACCATCGTCTACATTCACTACCACCACCACCATGCAGCTTCATTGTTGCTGTCATTACAAACAAGTTAAAATTTATATTCCCAATTTTTTAAAGTTAGGGTTCAAATATTTTAAATTAGGATCTTCAATGATTTTTGAAGTTAGACTCTCTCTGAAATTAAAATTATTGTGTTAAAAATGATGATTTTAATACTAAATGTATCGTTTGATACCATTTTAAAACAAAAAATAAAATGTTAAAGAAGATTTTGATTTTGATACCAAATTTTAAAGACCAAAATAATACTTATTCCTAAAATTATAAACCAATAAATATAATAATATATTATTAATAATATAAAATAGTTTTATACTAATAGTATATTTAAGTTATGTTCCAAAACATAATTAAATATATTATCTAAGCTTCATTTCAATATTAATTGTATAAAAATTTTAGTTGAGTTCTATTTGTAACGTCTAATTCTATGCTTTTTAATTAGAAGAGATCTAAAGTAAAATATAAAAAGCTACCCACAAGAAAATATTTTTACATAAAAATATGAAAACATATTATATTAAATAAAGATAATGTTAAGTTTGGTCTCTAAATTTATAAACGAGCTTTAATTTAATTTTTAAAATTTTAATTGTCTCTACTTAGTCTTTAAATTTTATGAACACGACTCATGTTAGTCTCTGAGATAATTTTCAACTCATAAACATTAACGGAATGCTGATGTGCACATTCGAATACTATGTTGGACTCTGTAAAATGACGTCGTTTTATTTTGGCACTCAAGTAGCCTTGATCCGACCGTTACAAATCCAACATCATAACTCGGCATAATCAATCATAACTCCGCAAGTTACGTTATTACTCGGCAAATCACGTTATAGCTTGGTATCAAAACGTCCAATATAACATTATCACCCATCAAAACCTAATCATTCCTCTTCAATTCAGGAGACCAATAGAAATGTAACCGACCTATCTTACTTCAACTATAAAGGTATGATATTTTATCTTAAAGGGACGGATTGAATTCTGAATACTAACTTAAACTTCGGAGTGCTTTTGCAGGTACACTCCCCCCTTGTTTCTTGTTCACACTCTGCACGATTGGACATTCCCCCAAGCGTAAAGCTCATACTTTCTCAAGGCTCAAAGATCGGCACCGAAGATAACAACTCGACGCCGACTCCCAGAAGCCGAGCTCCCCTCCAGGTATCCACACAGGAACAATTGGCGCCAACCGTGGGGTTGAGAATATAATTCTTTCTTTATATCACCGGCCTCGACGTTCTCGCCTGGAGCCATGGTTGAGCAGCTTCCACCTACGCCATCTGAACTTCTTCAAATGGTGACCGAGTTACGGCAAGCCAACCAGGGCATGGCCGAAGAGAACCAAAGAATGGTAAATCAGATTACTAATCTGAATAATACCCGGATCGAAAATAACAATGATCGACAAGAACGAACGGAAGAAGCCGAGCATCAGTCAGGCCCGACGCATGTCTCCGAAACTACTCGGCACGAAGAAGAGCAACCTGAGCACAATGAAGAAGCTCGGCCAGAAGACGAGGATGACAACCTAGAAAACTCTCCTGGGCCATTCACGGCCGAGGTGATGAACTTCGTGTTGCCCAGGAGGTTCACTTTGCCAACCACCCTAATCCCCTATGATGGGCTAGGTGACCCGAAGAAATACATCAAAAAGTTCACCTCCATAATGATAATAAACGGTGCATCTGATAATGTTTTATGTCGTTGTTTTCCATCTTACTTAGACGGTCCTATACTTGATTGGTTTTGTTCTTTGCCTGCAGATTCTGTTTCTCGTTTTCGAGACCTATCAAAGCCCTTCGAGGAGTATTTTGCTGGATCAGCCATTTATCTACGTCACTCCGATTACTTGAACACAATCAAACAAGGCCATCATGAAAGCCTCAGAGACTACATGACGCGCTTCACAAAGATAGCCATGAGTATACCCGATCTCCACCCCGAGGTGGAACTGCATGCAATAAAAAGTGAACTCCGAACAGGAAAATTCCAGGAGACCATTGCCGTGGCCAAACCTAAAACTATGGCCGAGTTCCATGAAAAGGCGAAAAGTCAGATTGACATCGAAGAACTCCGACAGGCTCGAAAAACAGAGAAACCACAATACAGAGACGACGACAAAGCACGAGATAGGAAGAAAAACTTCAAACCAACTCCCCAATATAAATCTTATACTCAGTTCAACACCAAGCATGACGACATCATCAAGAAAATCTTGAATTCAAAGTTGATCAAGCCACCAAGAAAAGCCGGCAGCTATCCAAATTTAAAAGGAGCAGACATATCAAAATACTGCTCTTTTCATCAAAAGCATGGACACACTACTGACGAGTGTGTCATCACCAAAGACCTTCTGGAGCGGTTAGCTCGGCAAGGTCATCTCGACAAGTACATCGGTGGCCACAAACAACGATGCGCACCTCTCCCTGGTGACCAAAGCTCGGCAACACAGCATGGCCGAAATAAAGATCGACCGAACACCAATCCTACCGACCAACCAAGACGTATTATTAACTATATTTCTGGAGGTTTTGCAGGTGGAGAGGCCACAAGCTCGGTAAGAAAGCGGTCTTACCGAGCTATGCTTTCCATTGAAGCCGATCAACATCAACAGCAGACACCTCCACATTTTCCTCATATAACATTCCAGACATCCGAACTTAACAGCAATGTAACAAATCTAGACGACCCAGTCGTGATTTCCCTAGAGCTTGAAGATCTCCTAGTCAAAAAGGTTTTACTGGACCCAGGGAGCAGTGCCGATGTTCTCTTTTACTCCACATTTCAGAAGATGAAATTGAGCAACAACATCCTCCAACCTTCCACTGGAGACATGGTCGGTTTCTCAGGAGAGAGGGTCCCGGTTATGGGCTCTGTGTGGTTTCAAACCACACTTGGTGAGGTTTCCTTATCAAAAACTTCAGATATTCAATACTTTGTCGTTGACTGTTTTAGTCCTTACAATTTGATACTTGGCCGACCTTTTTTAAATAGGTTCGGCGCTATTGTTTCTACAATTCATCTCTGTGTTAAGTTCCCTTTACAGGATAATACAATTGCAACCATTCACAGCGATGCCTGAGAGGCCAGAGAATGCTACAACAACAGTTTCAAAAAACCAAATCAAAGTACGCAAGCCCGCGTGAATAGTATCAGCAACCAAGCCGAGCTACCAGTCCTGGCCGACCTTGATCCCAGGGCAAGAAGCCTAGAACGACTAACCCCGACCGAAGACCTGCATAAAATCTATTTCACAGATAGCTCGAAAAAATTCACTTATGTTGGATCCACACTAAGCTCAGAAGAGAAGGTCATATACCGAACATTCCTACAATAAAATGCCGACTTGTTTGTTTGGACCCCAGCTGATATGCCAGGAATTGACCCATCTATCATATCCCACAAACTGGCATTAGATCCTTCTATCCGACCTATAGCACAGAAAAAGCGAAACCTCTGCCATGACTGCAAACAAGCCTCTCTGGAAGAAACCAAGAAGCTCATCAATGTCGGCTTCATTCAGGAAATCAGATTCACAACATGGCTGGCAAATGTCGTCATGGTGAAAAAACATAACAGTAAATGGCGCATGTGTGTTGATTTCATCGATCTCAACAAAGTATGCCCAAAAGACTCATATCCCTTACCATCTATTGACTGTTTAGTTGATAATGCATCTGGTTATGAAAAACTTAGCTTCATGGATGCATACTCTGGCTATAACTAGATTCAAATGCATCAATTCGATCAAAGTAAGACAGCCTTTATTACTGAATATGGAAACTACTGTTATAAACTCATGCCATTTGGCCTTAAGAATACAGGTGCAACATATCAACGCCTAATGGACAAAGTATTCGCCCGACAGATTGGCAGGAATATTGAGGTCTATGTTGACAATATGGTCGCCAAAACGAAGCTCGGCAACAACCATCTTGATGACCTGGCAGAAATCTTCGGTCAAATACGAAAATACAACATGCGGCTAAACCTCGAGAACTGCGCCTTTGGCGTACAAAGTGGCCAATTCCTCAGCTTCATGCTCACTAGTCGAGGTATCGAAGTGAATCCAGAAAAATGCCGAGCTGTTTTGGACATGACAAGCCCACAAACTATCAAAGAAGTCTAACGGTTGACAGGGAGACTTGCTACACTTTCTAGATGCTTACCTCGCCTAGCTTCTAAGTCTTTATGTTTCTTTCAAACTTTAAGAAAGAAAAAGGCTTTCCAATGGACCGATGAATGTGAACAAACATTCACAACCATCAAAGATACACTTTCAAAACCATCAATTTTACAAACCCTTCAAGGGGAACCATTATTTTTATATTTATCTGTGACTAACTGGGCTGTAAGCTCCGCTCTTATTGCAGAAAGGCAAAAACAGCAGTTGCTGATCTATTTCACCAGCAAAACACTACAGAATGCTGAACTTCGCTATCCGAGCATTGAGAAGCTGGTCTTAGCTCTTGTCTTATCGGCAAGAAGACTACGGCCATACTTCCAGAGTCATGTCATCCATGTTTGGATAGATCAACCTCTGTGACAAATCCTTCAGAAACCAGAGCTTGCTGGCCGACTAGTAAAATGGTCGGTCGAACTTTCTGAGTTCGACATCAGATACCAAGGACGATCATCTATCAAATCTCAATTCTTGGCTGATTTCATTGCCAAATTTATAGTCCCAAACATCGCTGAAAGTTCACCAGACTGGTCTTTGTATGTAGACGGCTCCTCTAACCTACACGAGTGTGGCGCCGGGATCATACTCGATGATGGAAATGGTAATGTTATTGAGAAATCGCTACACTTTTCCTTCAAGGTGAGCAACAATCAGAGTGAGTATGAAGCTCTTATTGCCAGCCTCAGACTAGCATCCGATCTCAACATAGCTGAGCTTAAGGTATACTGTGATTCTCTGCTCATTGTACAGCAGGTAAACAAGTTGTACCAGGTAAAAGACCCTCTATTATCCAAATACCTTGCAATTGTTCAAACTTTACTTTCAAAATTTCATAAATGTGACATCGAACATATACCTCGAGAGAACAATAGTCGAGCTGACATCCTCTCTAAACTCGCAAGCACACTAACAAATAATTCCTCCCTTCACCGATCAACCCTAATTAAACCCAGTATAGAATTAACAGAAGTTCTAAGTGTAACACAGGATGCAGATTGGAGAACACTATACGTAAACTATCTTCGGACAGGGATCTTGCCAGGCGAAGTCGAAAACCTTCGGCACTTTCGCCAACAAGCCTCATTCTTTACGATTTATAACAATTGCCTATATAAACGAGGATTCTCTCGTCCTTTACCAAAATGTCTTTGGAGAGGAGAAGCCGATCTTGCGCTTGCTGAGGTACATGAAGGAATCTGTGGTACACACCTCGGAGCCCGAAGCCTATCTACAAAGATCCTCAAAGTTGGTTTCTATTAGCCGACGCTGCAACAAGATTGTAAAACAAAAGTCAAAAGTTGTGACAACTGCCAAAAACACAGTCCGATCACACACCTGCCCGCCAAACTCCTACACTGTTCTGAGGTAAGTTGGCCGTTCAACCAATGGGGGCTCGACATCCTCGGTCCTTTCCCCTTAGCGACCGGCCAGGTAAAATTTCTAATAGTCGCAATTGATTACTTCTCAAAATGGATAGAAGCACAACCCTTAGCAAAGATCACCTCACAACAAATGATTTCCTTTGTATGGAAGCATATTATCTGTAGATTCGGCATTTCTCGGCACATTATCACCGATAATGGCCGCCAGTTTGTTGATCAAAAGTTCATCTCCTTTTTGCAGAATTTAAAGGTCAAACATCATTTCTCATAAGTAGAGCACCCACAAACAAATGGGCTAGCAGAGGCTGCGAATAAGGTCATCCTCCATGCTTTAAGGAAGAAACTAGACAATGCCAAAGGGCTTTGGGCCGAACTCATCTCAGAGATCATATGGGGATATAACACCACCATCCACTCAACCACACAGGAAACACCTTTCCGATTAGTATACAACTCTGACACAATGATACCTGTGGAGATCTCTCAAGCCTCACTACACGCTCAAGTGGCCGACCATACTACAAAAGACGAAGCTAGGCAATCCGAACTCGACCTCCTTGAAGAAGTTTGATCTTCAACAGCAATCAAACACCGAGCTATGCAACAGCACATAGCTCGGCGATGCAATCAAAGAATTCACCCAAGGTCTTTCCAAGTAAATGACCTTGTGCTTAGAAGAACCGAACAGGCTAGAAAACCATCAAGCCATGGCAAATTAGCAGCTAACTGGGAGGGACCTTACCGAATCATAGAAGTCATCGGCAACGGAGCCTACCATCTACAAACCCTAGGTGGTAATACTATGCCTAACACTTGGAATGTATCATCTTTAAAGTTATACTACAGTTAAAAGTCAGGGACAGGCGAGTACTCTTTCTCCTATTGCCAAGATTTTTTCCCAAAAACGGATTTTGCTTGGAGAGGTTTTAACGAGGCTGGCCTACCTGCGCCTTTGTAATCAAAGGTCTTTCAATATACATCAGTCTTTTATTTTTAAATCCCATTATTTTCTCAAAATTATACTCTTATCATTCCGAACTCTATTCACAATCAAACCTATCACGGTTTCCCGAACAACAATTACCGATCAAACAAAGAATTATCGATCAATTAACTACGGCCGACCAAATCGGAAAACTACCGATCAAACAACAATTCTCCATCAAACGACAAATAAACAATCGCCGATCGATTCGGACACCATTGATCAAACAACAATTGTCGCACACATGACAATTGCCGAACAAATCAGAAAAACTAAATCTGTTCAATTATATACAAAATATCAGTATCCTACCTTTTTCTAAAGCCTTCATTTGGGCAGTTAACTCAATCATCCTTGTCTCCATGCCTGTCAAATCAGCTTCCTTCTTCTTCAAATTATCAACTTCCTTGGCATAGTTCTCCTTCAGTAACTTCAACTCCTTCTCACTTGCACCTAACTTAACTTCCAACTGAGAAATCGTTGCCTTCTTTGACTCCAACTCCTCCTTCAACGAACTTAGATCTTCTGTGCAACCAACCAGCTTCTTATGCTTCACCTCTTGGCTACGACCCAAACTAGCCAACCTTAAACCAATAACCTAAAAAACACAAATGATCATTACATGAAACTGTTCACAAAATACATATATTAACAACATAATCTCTACCTGTATATACTGGCCAATAGCCACATCTCCGACCTCACTGGCCAAGCTAACATTAGTAGATGATTGGCAAAAATCATCGGCTACAGCCATGAAAGGAAAATCTCTACTCCAAACAGATAAGCCATCACTTTGATCAGTAGTGACATGAAGCTTTTTATGGTTGTCCATAAATTTATGAATTTCCTCAACGGGAAGATCATCACCATCATCATCCGATTTCCCGGACAAATCGACCACATCCGTTTTCCTCTTTTTCAAAATGACATTCTTTCTTCTCGGACGAGGTTGATTAACCTCTCCTCAAGCAGCGGCGACCTTCTCCGGCTTAGAATTCGATTCCTCTTTGTCTACATTTTTAGTCCTAACTCGAGCTCTCAACGTAGCTGCCGAAACTCTAGGATACTTACCACCTACCAAAAACATCAAGAAACATTTTTCATAAGAAAACTGAATATCAAAATGAGCAGAATGGCAAAAACACAGAATGGATACCTAAGTAATCCATCACAGGCTGTCTATTATCGTCCCATTGTAACAACTCAAAAACAGATATCAAATCCTTACGGTCAACAACTTCAACCAGATACTCAATCACACACTCAACTCTCAGACTTATGGTTTCGAATCCGAGGATATTCTAAGGTTCCAAACACCACCACAACGGAAACCTCTCACACAAGTCCTCGTCTAAATAAAAAGGAAAATCATCCTCAACACTCCGAACTTTGAGGTACATCTCTTTAAAGTTCTTAAACGAAGATTTATAAAGCTTGAAAATACCAAAACCCGGCAAGCTATTCAGATTCACCCAACCCCCCTTACACACCCTTTTCGCCTGAAACATCGTAAAGAACAACTCTAATATAGGTTTCTCCTCCAAATACTCCATCAACACTTCAAAATCTTGAAGGAAGGCCCAACCATTAGGATGAAGTCGAGACGCAACACAATTCATCTGGTTCAAAACTTGACATTGGAACTCTGAAAAAGGAAGCTTCACCCTCAACTCCTCTAAGACGCAACTATACATGTAGAAGAACTCAAAAGAAACACCTCTGTGGAAAACACGATCATCCCCAGAACAAGGTAATAACTCCAAACGTAACCCAAAACCTACTCTCACTACCTTTTTCAAATCTATTTCCTTAATGGCATTAGAGTCACAAAACAAAGACACTCGACTACTCACATCTTCATTCACCCAATCATACGACCAATCCATCTTCTCATTCTTATCTTTCTCAAACCTCATTAACAAATAATAGAAACAGAACGACAAACACAGCAGCTCAATGCAGCAGAAATTAGAAGGAGAAAAATCTACCACATACCTTTTTTACTCATTCTCTTTTCTCTGGAACCTTCACAACCACTTTTATCTCAAATATCACATATGAATATTGGTATTCCAATGCAATTAACCAAGAGTTACACAACCCCTTGAGTTCCACTATACCCATTACTAAATCACATCAACCGTCCAGGGAAGTATTGGAAATGACAAGCCACTTAATGCCATCATTACTTCTCTCTCTTCTCATTAAAAACGGTCACTTTTAATATTCTTTTATTTTTATTTTTCTTTTTTATTTTATTTTACTAAAGCATCTTGAACTGGGGGCTCCAAGTCTAACCCATCTCCCGAAGTTATACGGAAATGGATCCTCTCCAGTTTTTTTAACACTTGAGGAAATGAAGTGTGATCTCTCACCACTAATTTTATAAGTGGGACCAAAATTAAATATAAGAGAGAAAGCAATGAAGGGTGAGAGATCACAATTGACACCATCCAATTTTTTCTTCACTGGAGAGGATCCACTCCCGAAGTTATACACCTACTCAATAGCCGACTTATGCTTCATTAAAAGCTCAACCTGCTTCATTAAAACACTTTCCCAGGCTAAGCTTGGGGGCTATGATCCGACCGTTACAAATCCAACATCATAACTCGGCATAATCAATCATAACTTGGCAAGTTACGTTATTACTCGACAAATCACGTTATAACTCGGTATCAAAACGTCCAATATAACGTTATCACCCATCAAAACCTAATCATTCCTCTTCAATTCAGGAGACCAACAGAAATGTAACCGACCTATCTTGCTTCAACTATAAAGGTATGATATTTTATCTTAAAGGGACGGATTGAATTCTAAATACTAACTTAAGCTTCAAAGTGCCTTTACAGGTACACTCCCCGCTTGTTTCTTGTTCACACTCTGCACGATTAGACATTCCTCCAAGCGTAAAGCTCGGACTTTCTCAAGGCTCAAAGATCGGCACCAAAGATAACAACTCGACGCCGACTCTTAGAAGCCGAGCTCCCCTTCAAGTATCCACACAGGAACAAGCCTAAAAACAACATCGTTAATAATGTTTATTGAATTTTTTTTTTAAAACAAGTGATTTAATGTCGTTTTTTTGACTATTTGATCGCCAAATTATTTAATAATTTTTAACTATTACTTTTTAATTTTTTAAGTAATTATCTCGATATAATAATTCTACAGATAATCAATAGTTATTTACACAGATAATAACTGAGACAAACATATATTATGAGTCTCCAAAAAACATATTATGTAAAGTAATTTATTAGTTGAATAAGCCAAATCATTTAAGATTGTCGACTATTGTCTTTCTCCACCATCATCATTTGGATAGGAAACTAATACGCCAGAGGTGGGTGGTCGTGCATCCCATCAGCAAGAAAAAAGAGCCCCGAAAAGGTTTATCAAAACGACACCTCAGATAAGCAAGATGTTACCTCTACGGCATTTCTGGATTAGTGTACTAAACAATCATGCAACAACCTTGGAACGTAGTATTAAGCAATAAGCAATAGTGATCGTGAAGATTTTTTAATTGTTTTTCCGTATAAAAGTTATCACGAAGATTCTAGAGATAATAATTAGAAATTTGGAAATAATTAAAAAGATACCTTACTATGGTCCCAGGAGGAGACCAGTCATTGTGTTTATTTAGTATATAGTAGATAACTCCGATCCATTGCCTTATCTTAATTTCATCTCGTTTCGAACTGTTACGAGGAAATTGAGATAGGGATTAGATCACGAGTTACGACTCATTATTCTTCTCTCTCTCTCTCCAAAAGAGTTACGACTCATTTCAAATAATGAAATGAAACTAGTTACCTGGAGAAATATGCGAGGGAATGATGAATATTCCAATTCCATTTCATTTGTGTAACAACATAGCGGGCTCTATTTCTTATGCATATCGAAAATATTTAGTAATAACAAAATGTGAGTAACAAATTA
>NC_029790.2:9088647-9090108 GCF_000816755.2 Arachis ipaensis | reverse complement strand
AAAATTTATACCAAGAAAAAAAAAAAAAAACAAAAAGGAAGAAAGAAGAAATTCGACAAAATTCTATCTTATATCAGTTCAACCTAAATTGAGTTATAATTTCTTTCTTCTATTGTCTCTACCAAAATAAAATTAAGTTATAATTAAGGTTCCAGATAGTTAATAACTTCTATTTTGTTTTGGGCATATAAACTTATTCTGCAATCATCTAGATTCTAGACGTAGCCTTACCAACATCATGGCTGTTATATAGTTACTATCAACTAGGAACCCATCAAATATACAGCCCCCGCTTATGCCAAATAACATGAGAAAATCGTGGGACACATAAATACATTTGTCCACATGAGTTGCATTAGACATTAGTATTTAGTAGCTTCCACAAAATTCATTAATACCGCTTGGTCAACTAATGTACACACCAGTTCAACACATGCGCTAAATTACAACCCCACAATTGCAATGGCTCGCAACACACAAATCACTGAATCAAATATTAAAGAGATAAGCACAGTGCACACAATATTCCCTTAATGCATAATATAGTTCCCTGCTACAATGAAACCAGAAACACTAACACTGGACACATTAAGACGCTCAATAGAACACCAATTGGAATAATGCAATCATAGTAATTAAGACAAGGTCCCTCCATTATTTAGACACAAATGGTACCAATGAAAACAAAAAGGACCTCTAAACTACATTGGCAACAACAATGACCTAATTCTAGAAATTTCCACCAGAGACCAAGAGGGACTCTATATGCCGACAGAAAGAACATAACATTACAGATAGAGTAACAAAAGGAAGAATCCTCAGATCAATGCAGGAACATGTCTGCGGAAGCCATGATTGGTTGAATCGGGTGAGGGATCTGCCATGGCTTCAGAAGCGGATCCGGAATCTCAGGTATATCGACGGAAAGTCCACTGACATCCTCGGCAATCTCAAGGATCGAGTTAAGGAACCGGAGACGGTCGGTAAGCTCCGTCATCTGAGCCCTAAGGACGCCGTTGGCGGCCTCAGTCTCCGTCATGGCTTCCTCCTTCGCCTTGATGGCCTCCGCCAGGTTCTTATTCGCCGACTGCAGCTTCGTCACCTCTTCGGTGAGGTCCTCCAGCTGCTTTTGCTTCCTCATCCTCGAACGGCGTGCAGATTCACGATTCGAGAGCATCCTCTTCCTCTTCCTTTCGTCCAACACTATCGGTGGATCTCCGCTACCTTCCGATCCCGAACTCAACGCGCGCTGGATCGGAGCCATTATTTCCTCGTGGCAACTCGCCGGCAGAGTCTTCAAACAACAACAAAATAGTAAAAGAGAAAACACACAGGAATACGGTTTTTACTTTGCAGATCTAAATGCAAGGAGGGATTTAGGGGCGATTAGGATTTAGGGAGAGATTGGGGATTTGAAAGGTAGGTCTGAGAAGACGTAGAACCAGTAGAGAAACACAACCG
>NC_029790.2:9087907-9088626 GCF_000816755.2 Arachis ipaensis | reverse complement strand
AAAATTGAATCAAAGAACTTCGGAGAACATTGGGGGGGTTTTGTGCGAAAGCCCTAAGCTATCATCCCTCAATTGAAACCCGAATTGGATCTTTGTGAGAACAGACTAGAAACCCTAGATCTGAAGCAGATCTGAGCCTCGGAGACGGAGGTTTTTTGAGAGGGAAAAGAAGACTGAAGGAGAGAACGGGAGAGATTGAAGAGTTTGAGTGTTCAGAGCGAGAAAGAGAGATTTTTTTTAGTGGGAGAAGAGAAATTAGTGTATGGAATGGGATATGGGAAAGAAGGTGTAAATGGTTGTTGAGGTTAGGTTATATAGAGAAAATAAAAAGTGGAAAAGGATGTGGTGGGTAGAGAAGGAAGGATTCAGTGTGCTGATGCTAATTTTGAGGGCTTGAAACGACCGCGTCGTTGCTTATGACACTTACACTATGAACGACAACTTTGTTCCGCCTCATAAACCCAACAACCATTTTACATTTTTTCCTTCCCGATCGCGTAAAACACAAATTGTACGGATCGGAAATTTTGTTAAATACTTAGTACTGCTAGTACTAACTAGTAAACCGGAATCCGATTTGATTTGTTTCCCTAATTTAGTTAGATTAGATTAGATTGCATTAGAATAGATTTATCATTTATCTCAAAACAAATTGATTTGATTTTAAATAACAGAAAGATATTTCTTTTTATCTGTTTAAGTCTTTTGTTTAAATTTTA
>NC_029790.2:9073756-9087895 GCF_000816755.2 Arachis ipaensis | reverse complement strand
TTAATCAAAATTAACAAATTTAATATAATTATATATGTTAATAAGTATCCAAATTTACTCTTTTATTGTATGTCTATTATGATTTTATTTAAAATTTAAAAATTATTTGCTTATGGGTTCTTTCATTCTCCTACTTTATTGATGCCTCAGAACATACAGAACCACAGAGTATGGCATAGCATTTGGGAATTGAAATTACCTCATGATATGGACCATTAACTTCAGTCCAGAAAGCAGTAAAGCCGGCGTTACTCACATTCCTAAAACGTCGGATATGACCAGGTAAAAGATCCTGAAAACAACCACTCCAGGAGAGGCCGAGAATATCTCGGAGGCCAACCTTTTAACGGGAGGAATCTCCACTTTAAAAAGATCTCAAGAGGACAACATAAACACAACACACAACATCACTACTTCTTTCTTTTTCTTTTACTTTATCCGCGATTTGTTTAAAATACTTCTTCTGACTTGAGCGTCGGAGATTCTTTTGCAGGTGTTCTACCCGCGGTGTTTTGAAGACAGCTGACCTATACCTCGCCTTGATAAATAGCAGCACCACTCACCTGTGATTACCAAAAGCTCGGATTGCAAGAAGGTGGGCTTAGACTACTCGGACGGAACATTTAGCGCCCACCGTGGGGCCCGAACAAGTGGGAGCCCCACTAAGACTAACACTCCTTATATTTTCTTCCCAATTCTTTTTGCTCTCCTTTTTTTTCAGGGTTACTCAAACCTCGAAGGATGGCAGACAACGGAATTCAACAACCCACGCAAGCAGAGCTTTTGGCTCAGATAGCCGAGCTCCAGGCGGAGGTTTGAAGAATAGCCGAGCTGTCGTCTAACAACCGAGCTGGAAAACATGACGAAGGGGACCCCAAAGGCTCAAACCAGAACGACGCAGACACCCAAAAGCTCGTACCCCCAAATGAGAAACTGATCATAGATAATCCCTTCTCAGAAGACATCATGAAATTCCAAATGCCACAAAACTTCGTGCTGCCAACTACCCTTGACCCATACAAGGGGTTCGGTGATCTGCGCATTCATATCAGGAAGTTTCAATCTATGATGTTCTTTAATGGCGCCTCTGAACCCATACTTTGCCGAGCTTTTCCTACTTATTTAGATAGTCCTGCATTACTCTGGTTTTCTAAGTTGTCTACAGGTTCGATTTTCTCTTTTGAACAGCTGGCGAGATCCTTCATTGATTACTTCCCCGCATCAAGGATATATGTGTACGGATCGGATTATCTAAGCACCATCAAACAAGGGCAGCATGAGAGCTTAAAAGACTACATGACGCGCTTTGCTGAGGCGACCATGGAGATCCCAGATTTGAGTCCAGAAGTCAACCTCCACGCCCTCAAAAGCGGCCTCAAACCGGGAAAGTTCCAAGAAACAATTGCGGTAACAAAACCAAAAACATTGGATGAATTCAGAGAAAAGGCCGCAGGACAAATGGAGGTTGAGGAACTTCGAGAAGCCCGGAAGACAGACAAGCATCAAACCAAAAGGGAGGAAGACAAAACCCTCAGGTCAACAAGCAACAGAGAACCGAAAAAGCCTTTCAAGCTTACCCCCAAGTTTGATAACTATACCTGATTCAACACAAAGATAGAAGACATTATAAAAGAAATCCTACATGCAAAGATAATAAAACCTCCAATCAGCATCGGTAATTATCAAGATCAAAAGTTCGTTGATAAAACAAAACATTGTGCTTTCCATCAGAAGTTCGGCCACACGACAGACGACTGTGTTGCGGCAAAAGACCTACTGGAACGATTGGCAAGGCAAGGACTCTTAGACAAATACATTGATGGAAGAAGGAGTAGAGGAGAAAACAAGGTACCGGGAACAACTGGTCCAGGGGCGGAGAAAAATGATAAAAGACACTGGGCGAACCCAAGCCAGCCACGAGGAGTCATAAATTACATCTCGGGTGGCTTTGCCAGTAGAGGTACTACAAGCTCGGCCCGGAAGCAGAGTTACCAAGCAATGCTAGCAATCGAAAGGACGACCTTCTTGCCCCAGAAATATACACCAAGAGGGGAGATTACTTTTACATCCTCAGATTGCACATCAGCAAGCTCAAACCTCGACGATCCCATTGTTATCTCAGTACAGGTCGGAGACCTGCTGGTAAGAAAGGTCTTGCTAGACCCAGGTAGTAGTGCTGATATTTTGTTTTACTCAACATTCCAGAAAATGAACTTTTCTGATAAAATTATACAACCTTACTCCGGAGACCTCATAGGATTCTCAGGAGAAAGGATGTCGGTAATGGGAAGTGTGTGGTTAAAAACCATGCTGGGGGAACATCCCCGATAAAAAATAATCGATATACAGTACGTCGTAGTAAACTGCACAAGCCCATACAATATTATATTAGGTAGACCAGCATTAAATTCTTTTGGAGCAATAGTCTCCACTTTGCATCTGTGTGTTAAGTTTCATGTGCAGGGAGACAGTATAGCTACAGTACATGCCGACCACAGAGAAGCACGGCAATGCTATAACGCTAGCCTAAAACAACAAGTAGCACACAGAGTAACCTCGGCACCAGTGCAAGTTGTCTACAACTCAGAAGAGCTCCCTCTTCTTAACGAGTTGGACCCCAGAGAAGACTGTCTAGAAAGACCACAACCAACGGACGAACTAGAAAAGATAACATTTTATGATAACCCTAACAAATTCACATACATTGGTGGGGCACTTTCAGGGCACGAAAGAGCTCGGCTAATAAAATTTTTACAATACAAAGCCAATCTCTTCGTGTGGACCCCGGCAGACATGCCCAGAATAGACCCCAGCATCATTTGTCACAAACTTGTTGTGGACCCGTCGATCAAACCCACAGCACAAAAAAAGCGCAACCTCGGAACAGAAAGGAGACAAGCTTCCCTTGAGGAGACAACAAAGCTACTAGCAGCAGGCTTCATTAAAGAAGTAAGATTCACAACATGGTTATCAAACGTCGTCATGGTAAGAAAAAGCACAGGTAAATGGCGCATGTGCGTCGACTTCACTAATCTCAATAAAGCATGCCCTAAAGATGCATACCCATTACCTTGTATTGACAAACTAGTGGACAACGCTTCAGGCTTCAAATGTTTGAGCTTCATGGATGCATATTCTGGGTACAACCAGATTCTAATGCATCCAGAGGACCAACATAAGATAGCCTTCATAATAGAATTTGGCAATTTTTGTTACAGAGTAATGCCTTTTGACCTTAAGAATGCAGGTGCAACATATCAACGCCTAATGGACAAAGTCTTTAGTCAACAGATTGGACAAAATATAGAGGTCTATGTCGACAACATGGTGGTCAAGACCCCAACAGGAAACTCCCACTGCACTGACCTGACCGAAGTCTTCCACCAAGTCTGAGCATACAACATGAAACTCAATCCCGAAAAGTGAACCTTTGGAATACAAGGAGGAAAATTTTTAGGCTTCATGTTAACATCCAGAGGAATTGAGGCAAATCCTGAAAAATGCACCGCCATCCTCAACATGGCCAGTCTGAGGACTGTGAAGGAAGTTCAAAAACTAACTGGTAGAATTGCAGCCCTATCTCTGTTCTTGCCAACAATAGGAAATAGGTCATACCATTTCTTTCAAACAATATCAAAAGGTAAACAATTCGAGTGGACCGAGGATTGCGAAAAATCTTTTACAGAATTAAAGGCCATGTTAACATCTCCCCAGATACTACAGAAACCAGAGTTCGGTAAGCCATTATACTTATATTTATCTGTCGCTGACCAAGCTATAAGTTCAGCTCTTGTAGTTGAAACAGGAAAAGCACAAAAGCTAGTATACTTCGTCAGCAAAGTCTTGCAACCAGCCGAAAAAAGATACCCGAAGTTGGAACAATTGGCTCTGGCCTTGGTGATCACTGCTCGAAGGCTCAGACATTATTTCCAAAGTCATACCATAATAGTTCGGACAGACCAACCCCTCTAGCAAATCTTAACAAGACCGGAAGTAGCAGGAAGACTAGTAAAGTGGTCTATTGAGTTATCAGAATATGACATTCAGTACCAACCAAGACCAGCACTGAAATCACAAATCCTAGCTGACTTCATCTCAGAGTGGACCAACCCACGCGAACAGCCTGAACCGAAGAACTGGGTTATGCATGTGGATGGAGCCACTAACAACGACGGAACGGGAGCAAGAATTATATTGGATGATGGAAGGAACATAACAGTAGAACAATCTATACGATTTTGCTTCAAAGCTAGTAATAACCAAACAGAGTACGAAGTTCTTCTTGTGGGAATGACCCTCGCACTAAGACTTCAAGCTCTTGGAATCACGGTACATTGTGACTCCCTTCTGGTGGTACAACAGGTAAAAGGAACATTTCAGGTAAAAGATGCTCTATTAGAAAGGTATTGGCATTTAGCGAAGGAACTCATTTCAAAATTCAAAAAATTTGAAATTATTCACATACAAAGAGAAAATAACAGTAGAGCCGATATTTTATCCAAATTGGCAACAACAAGAAAAAAAATATACCAAAACTCACGCAACTGATGCTAGAAAACCCTAGCGTAAACCTAACACATATACTGAGCATTTCGCAGGACGAAGACTGGAGGACTCCGATAATAACATACATCAGCAGCGGAATACTCCCGTCAAACGAAGCTAATCCAAAACTCTTCAAGAGACGGGCTAGTTTCTACACAATGCTGGGAACCGAGCTATACAAGTGCGGATTCTCCAGACCACTCCTCAAATACCTTAGCAAGGAAGAGCCAGACCTGGAAATAGACGAGATTCATGAAGGAGTGTGCGGTAACCACATTGGTGGCCGAGCACTTGCAGCAAAGCTGACCAGGGCTGGGTACTACTGGCCAACCATGAAAAGAGATTGCGCAAGCAAGGTCCAAAAGTGTGACAATTGTCAAAAGCATGGAAAGGTGATACACAGCCCGGCCGAAGTCTTACATAGCTCAGAAGTAAGTTGGCCTTTTTACAAATGGGGAATGGACATCCTAGGACCTTTCCCAAAGGCACCAGGTCAGGTAAAATTTCTTTTAGTTTGCATAGATTATTTCTCCAAATGGATAGAGGCACAACTATTAGCACGAATCACAGCAGATAAGGTACGATCTTTCCTTTGGAAGAACATAATCTGCAGATATGGTATACCAGGTGAACTCATATCTAATAATGGAAGACAATTCACTGATTCTCGGCTTGCTTCATTCTTACAGAATTTTCACATCAAACATCACTTTAGCTCAGTCGAGCACCCTCAGACAAATGGTCAGGCAGAAGCCGCTAACCAGGTCCTCTTACAAGCTATGAGGAAAAAACTGGGCGATGCAAAAGGCGAATGGGCAGAGCTAGTCCCAGAAGTACTATGGGCATACAACACTACAGTACACTCCTCCACAGGGGAAACCCCCTTCCGATTAGTATACGGCATAGAAGCAGTGATCCCGGTAGAGGTATCCAACCCAACGCTTAGAGTCTAGCTACGAGATGACGACAACAACGATAATAGAAGGAAGGCCGAGCTTGATGTAATTGAAGAATCTAGAGAAGAGGCATCCCTCAAACAAAGGGCATTGCAGCAGGTGGTGTAGAGAAGATACAATAAAAAAGTCATCCCCAGAGGATTTACAGAAGGAAATCTAGTACTAAGAAAGACAGAAGAAGCTCGGCGACAACCTGGACATGGCAAGTTATCAGCCACATGGGACGGACCTTACAGAGTCACTAGAGCATTCGAAAAGGGGGCTTACTCACTGCAAAAACTCAGTAGGGAACCCATCTCAGGAACATGGAACGTCTCATCACTCAAACAATATTTCTCTTAGAAAATATAGCTCGACAAGTGATGGTACTCTTTTTCCTCCTCATGAGTTTTTTCACCCACATTGGGTTTTTGCTCAAGAGAAGGTTTTAATGAGGCCGGATGTCAACTACAAGCTTCCTGTAAACATTCTTTCTCTTACATGAATAAACAATACATTTTTCTATGAAAAACGAATCATAGCAAATATCAGGTCATAACCATTACACTGTCAATAGTTCCTACAAAATATAACCGAGCTTCATACTCGGATAAACAATACATACAAAGCCAAAGTCAAATCGACAAAACAAAAACGACAGCAAATTCCATACATTCTTTTCCAAAAGACAAAAAAGTGAAATAACATTTGTTACAAAGTTCAATCATCTCTTTCCCCAATGCTGGAACCATCATCTTTTTCTTCATCAGGAGCCTCATCATCAACCAGATTCCCATTAATCACAATCTTCGTAGCATCCAATTTTCCAACATCAACCTCAGGAAACAATGCTTTCAACTGCGACATGGCTCGATCAAAACCTTGAGCAAACGACTCATAGACCTCCATCTCCAATTCCCCCACCCGAGCAAGCAATTGACCATTCTGAATTTTCAGGTCATCCACCTCTTTGTCAAGAGCCTCTTTTCGACTCTTAAATTCGGAACTCTTGGATTCAAGTGATAAGGTAAGTTCTTTAATTTTCTTATCCTTCTCCTCAGCCTCTTTAGTCAATTCACCAATAGTGATAGAGCTCATCTTCTCAGCCTCAAAAACAAGCTCTTGTGTCCGGCCAATAGACACAAGACGAGCTCCAATAACCTATAAAACCACAAATACTCAGAAAACAAACATATAATATTGAAAAGAAACAAAATTCAAAACAAACATACTTGTAAGAATCGGCTAACTCCCAAAGGGCCGACCTTACTAACCATCTCCACGTCCTCGGAAAATTGAGTACATTGGTCGGCCAAGGTCATAAAAGGAAACAACTTACTCCAGAGAAATTTTGCATGATCCTCAACCAAATATCCATGGAGGACCTTTTGAGACTCATAGGATGACTCCACCAAATCAAACCGAACTCCATCCTCATCCCTTAGGTCAGCAGTCTTTGAAAACACACCCCTCTTTCTTTTTCCTTTCCCCTTTGGCTCAGACTGAACTGCAGCGTGAGTAGTTTCCTTGTCAATATTTGTTGTGGAACTCTCTTTCTCAGCCTTTTTTCTCTGACTAAAAAACAATTTCAGACCAGCCGTAGTGATAGTGGGAACCTTCTCCCCTAAAAATAGTAAACAGAGGCAACTTAGATCAGATAAATCAAGGATTTATGCCAATAAAGTACAAACACACAAAATCCAAATCTTTACCCAAATAATCTAACACAGCCTGCTCATCTGAATCTCATTTTAATAACTCTACAACCGAAAGAAGCTCCTTATCTATCATCTCCGTAACTAGAAATTCTAGCAACAATTCATCCATAGGGAGCCTATCCTCAACATCTAAAATTTGGTTCGGCTTAGCACACCAACAAATAGGGAACCTCGCCTCTAAATTCTCGTTGACATAGAACAGAAACTGATCCGGAGCAGCTCTAACCTTAACAAACATCCTTTTAAAATCTTTAAAGGATGATTTATAAAGCGCAAACAACGAGGAGAAGAACAATCTTAAAGAAGGCGGCTATTGCAAAACAGCCATTAGAATTTCAAACGCCCGCACAAACCCCCAGGAGTTGGGATGCAGCTGCGATGGAGCACAGTTCAGCCAGAACAATACACCGCATTGAAACTCCGAAAAAGGGAAACGCACTCCCAGTTTCGTCAGAAGACAGCTATAAAGATAGAAATATGGCCAGTCACATAATCTTTCACACACACGGTCACCCTCCTTGCATGGCAGAATCTCCACCCGAAGACCACTACCTTCCCTAACCCAGAAATCTGACCCTAGTACTTTCACAGACTCGGTATCATCAAAA
Organism: Arachis ipaensis; assembly: GCF_000816755.2. NCBI lineage: Eukaryota > Viridiplantae > Streptophyta > Magnoliopsida > Fabales > Fabaceae > Arachis > Arachis ipaensis. Next base: position 9,080,089 of record NC_029790.2, on the reverse strand, counting down.
CAAGATACAAACAACTTAACACTAGCATCAACCTACTCATATGGATCATCTTCCGAAACCATAATGCGGGGTTTCTCCATTATTTTTTTCAAACAAAACCAGTAAGATGCAAAAGCGCGGGAGAAGACAAAAAAAATGCCTGAACAAAGGAGAATAGCATACACTAACCTTTCTTACTCATTTTTTCTTTCAGAAGAAGAAACACATGTATTCTATTTTCAACAATCAACAAATGCATTTCTTATGCAACAACAATTTTTAAGACATGAGGAATGGTTGATTTTTTCAATAAATCACCATAATGCATCTTTACCATTGAAAAATAAATCAACGAGTGAAAAAATATTGAGAAACGTGCAGTCAAGTCATGTCAATAGAAAAAATGTTAGTGGAAAGATTGGAAAATAAATTTCTCCACTGCACATATTTGATCTTTGCTTTTTTATAGACAATTAAATGTTAGTGGGTTCAATAACCAAGACCCACGTCCGAAAGTGGAATGTCAAAAAAATAAACTCCCTATTCAAAACCAAGGGTAAACTCGAAAACAGTCCAACCTTGGGGGCTAGATAAATACATCACACAGATAACACTATAACGGCCGAGGTTATTACAAAAGCTTGGCCTATTTTCTTCCCACCAAAACTAAGTTTGGGGGCTATGATATAGACCATTAATCTCGGTCCAGAAAGCAGTAAAGCCGGCGTTACCTACATTCCTAAAACGTCGGATAAGACCAGGTAAAAGATCCTGAAAACAACCACTCCAGGAGAGGCCGAGAATATCTCGGAGGCCAACCTCTTAACGGGAGGAATCTCCACTTTAAAAAGACCTCAAGAGGACGACATAAACACAACACACAACATCACTACTTCTTTCTTTTTCTTTTACTTTATCCGCGATTTGTTTAAAATACTTATTCTGACTTGAGCGTCGGAGATTCTTTTGCAGGTGTTCCACCCGCGGTGTTTTAAAGACAGCCGACCTATACCTCGCCTTGATAAATAGCAGCACCACTCACCTGTGATTACCAAAAGCTCGGATTGCAGGAAGGTCGGCTTGGACTACTCGGACGGAACATCTCATAAAATTAAGATTTTTTTTTTATGGAAGAATCTTCATGAAAAGCTTCTGGTTTTGCAACAAATCCATAGCCAGTTTGCATCCACCCCCGCCACTTGCCCAAGATGCATGCTGAAATATGAATCAATTTCTCATGCCTTGTTCCAATGCCCTCTATCTTCAATAATCTGGAGTCTAAACTTAATAACCCCTGACTTATGGCAGAAAAAAGAGGAAACCTTCATCAATTGGTGGCAACGAGCCTTATCTTGGGCAGCGGCTCAAATCGAAGGTAGACAAAAGATCCTCTTCATCGCGGCACTGTGTTGGAGCACTTGGAAAGCGAGGAATAGGTGTGTCTTTGAGAAGCTTAATAATTTTAAATTTCTCTTTATTCTTACTTTACTCTTTCTTAAGTTATTTGTCTTCCAATTACATTTTGTGATAATTGGGAATACCCAACTTCTTTTGTACTTCCTTATGGAAATATTATTATTTTATAATAATAAAATAATATTTATCTTTAAAAAAAATACATATTTCACGAGCTAATGAGTTGAGTTTATCCATATACCTACAACTGCAGTGCTCCTCTTCTGTTGCCGCGTTTCTCTCTCGCGCCGCACTCCTCATCTTCATCATGCTCCTCCGTCAGCTTCATCAACGCCAAAAACGTGTCTTAGCAACACACTCTTCCTCTTCTTTGCCTCTTCTATGTCTTTTCACCACGGCTCCCTGTCTTAACAATGCGTTTTTTTTTTTCTTTTATATTGTAAAAGATTATATTTTTTTAACCTATGTATAATTTTGGATGTATCTCTGTATATTTATTTAGATGTATTTGTGTTGATAATTTTTTGTACTACTGTATTTAATTTAAAATTTGTTACCTCCTTCACATTCTCTATATTATTAGAGTTCATGGTCTTTCATCCCCTTTTTTTTTTTAACAAAATGTTCTATTTTTTTAATTTATGCATAATGTTAGACGTATGTGTGGTTTTTTTTTTTATGTATTTATGTTAATAATTTTTTTACATTATTCTGCATGATTTAGGATTTGTAATATTAATGTAATTTGAATGTGGCAATACCTCATTTTAGATATGCTTGTGTTTTTATATATTTTGGTATAAAATTTTTGTGAATAAAGGATAAATTTTGTATGTGTTTTGAAATCATTATATTTGTTATTTTGTTATTTTATGTGTCTTGAACACATTTTAAATACTATATCAAATATCTACATACAACACATCTAAAATAGTATAATTGCACACAAAATAAATTATGAATACATTCAAAACGAAACTGTGTTTCAAAACACGTTCGAAACGATTTTAACGTGTCATTAAAAAACAAAAAATACTATTTTTTGAAATAAAAAATGAACAAATAAAAAAAGTTTTTTTGTTAGTGGTTTTTTTTAATGTGTTTGTGTTGAAATTTTTTTTACTATTCTATTGATTTGGGATTTATAATATTAATATAATTTGAATATGTTAAATTGTTAATATCTAATTTTAGATGTATTTATATTATTTATGTTAATTTTAGTGTAAGTTTTTGGATGTTTATTTTGTTCATGATAGAAAGAAAATAATAAAACCATCAACGAGACAGAACAGCTAAGTCCTAAAAAAATAAATGTTGTACCTATATATACCGTAGTGATGATGATAAAAAACGGTAATATTTATATATATTTAATTTAAATATTATATCAATATATCTGTCAATATTACTCTGGGTACATATAGATATTTATAAAAAAAATATTATTCAAACACCACATATTCTTGACATCTTATAAAAATAGTTTGTTATTAATTATTTATATATTTAAATTTTTTTAAATTAATAAAACAAAAAAAATTATATTTAATTGTTTAAAAAATATTGATGTCAAAATAGCATTTGTAATACTGCCATTTTTATGGTGTAGAAAGAGAGAATATATATTTTGGGAGAGTTGATTTTTTTGAAGAATGAAAATTGTAATAAGAAATTTTGCTTTTTGTTATAAAGGGAAATTAAAAATAAATTTAATTTTAATATAGTGTTAGTATAAAATAATTTTATATTTATATCTAATGACGTAACACTATATTAACAAAAATAATTACTTTTTATAGACAGTATTTATTGTCATCCAAAAGACCAAATAGAATTACACGACTGTGTAAAACACATTTTACACTGTCAATACATCAAAATTAAACTCACTAAAAATATGTGCACCCAAAATTTGTATAACACCAGACATATTTTTTTTGGTGACTCATAACACCACACATATAGGAAAACATGGTAGACACCAAGAAAAATATAAGAAAGTATAGTTATTTTTCGGTATTATGTAGACGATATCTTGTTATTTTGTTTGCATTAAAATATCTATTTACAGTTGTTTATAAAAAATAATTAAAAAAAAATTTAAAATACTAAAAAAAGAAAAATCTTTTAATAATTAATATTTCAAAAAAAAAATTGTCTAAAAAAATTAAATACTTCAAGTTATTATTGGAATATTTTAGATGCAATCTATTATTTATAATTAAATTATTAATTTTTTACAATGAATAAACTATATTATTGAGTGAATATTTAATATTTATTATTTCCTCAAAGAGAAATTAATCATATAATTTTGTTAAATCTTTTTAAATATACTTTTTTTCGTTTAATAAAATAATAAATATTAAATATTCACTCAATAACATAGTTTATTCATCGTAAAAAATTAATAATTTAATTATAAATAATAGGTTGCATCTAAAATATTCTAATAATAACTTGAATTATTTAATTTTTTAGCCAATTTTTTTAAATATTAATTATTAAATTTTTTTCTTTTTTTAGTATTTAAAATTTTCTTTTAATTATTTTTTATAAACAACTGTAAATAGATATTTTAATGCAAATAAAATAACAAGATTTCCTCTACATAATACCAAAAAATAACTATATTTTCTTATATTTTTTTTGTGTCTACCATGTTTTCCTATATGTCTGGTGTTATATAAATTTTAGGTGCACATATTTTTAGTGAGTTTAATTTTGATGGATTGACAGTGTCAAATGTGTTTTACATAGTCGTGTAATTATATTTAGTCTTTTGGATGATAATTCACACCGTCTATAAAAAGTAATTATTTTTGTTAATGTAGTGTTACGTCATTAGATATAAATATAAAATTATTTATACTAACACTACATTAAAATTAAATTTATTTTTAATTTTTCTTTATAACAAAAAGCAAAATTTCTTATAACAATTTTTATTCTTTAAAAAAATCAACTCTCCCAAAATATATATTCTCTCTTTCTGCACCATAAAAATGGCAGTATTACAAATGCTATTTTGACATCAATATTTTTTAAACAATTGAATATAAATTTTTTTTTATTAATTAAATTTAAATGTATGTAAATACATAAATTTATATGCTTTTTTTTTTGTTGGTTAAAATATGTAAATACATTTTTATATTTGTGAAACTGAATATATCTAAGTCATAAAAAAAAGAATATATTAAAATAAATAAATATTAATAAATTTTTGTGTGTAAAGTTAATATTTTTGGAGAGAGAGAGCATACATTCAAAAAATCCAAAAATAAAAAAACATACAAGGTCCAATATTATTTTTAATAATTAATTAACATAAATATAATTAGTCTATTTAATCAATACATCATTTACATGTTACATAAGACAAATAAACTACATTTTACTTGCAACATGTCAAATCTTGTCTCTTCATTTACTCTCTTTCCAAACACTTATCACACTACTCATTTGACAACACAAACATACACATGTAGAAGAATCTTTCTTTCTACATCATAGAATTCACCTAATTTGTTAAGTCACCTATCATATCCCTTTGGCGATTTATGTTTGTATGATTGTTGGCAGTAAGACTCCTCACATGTGCAAAATACTATTCACTAGCAAATTAAAATTTGATTAGTGTAACCATTGAAATTTCTTGAGTTGAATTCACCCATGCCATAAAAGGCCAAAAGTGAATACTAAATAGACATACATATGTTGGGAGAGCTTTTTTCAAGAGTACACACCGGAGAGGCATATGCGGTTCCTAAATAAATCAATGAAATAACTCGGAGCCTTTCAATATCCCAAAAGTTAAATTATGTTAGGTTGCATTTGTTTAGAGAGAAGACACTGAGACAGAACACTGAGATATAAAATTGTATTTGATAGAAGAGACATGGATAGAGATAATATGTCTAAAGACATTGAATTAGTGTATTTTGTGTCTAACAGAAAGGACACATAGACACTAACAAAGGATACAACTTTTTTTTTTATTATTATTCTTGTTAATTTTTCATAATTATATTTTTTATTATTATATATCTTTCATCTCAAATTTTTTGAATGAAAAAAATAAGAATAAATTGGATTTTCATAATTTGTTCTAGTTTATCACCAAATAGAATACGAAAAAACAAAATTTTATATTTCTATCCCTTAGACCATCTCCAGTAGGGAACTCATCCCAATTCCTGTTTATAGCCCACCTGTCATAAAAAGTAACTTTAAATAAAAATTTAATTATTTAATCTAATTAATTATTATAATTATTAATAAATTAATTATAATTTAATTACTTAATTAATTATTATTTAAATAATTATTATTAAATTGAATATTATTTAATTATTTATTTAATTATAATTTTATTTAATTATTTATTTAAAAAGTAACTTGCCATGTGATAAGTTATTATTGGTTCTCCTGAGTCCCTCTGAGGAGGAACTCATCTACCTTAAACTCCATGAGGGAACTTGTTTCTCTGCTTTTTCAACAGTAAGTTCCTCAAAGTGTCAGAAAAAAGTTGAATAAAAATCACCCATTAAAAATACTTTTATATCTTATTCTCAGTATCTTATCCTATTCTATTCTCAGAAACAAACCAGGTTTAATGAACACGTTTTATGTCCACAAAGTAAATGCCTCTAGTAATCTCATTGTTGCTTTTTGAACGGAAAATGCTAGATGACCCTTCGTCAATCTTAGTTAAGTATTCTGCTGCATAAGATTCTATATTATAATGATCTAGTGGAATGTGCTTTTGGTTTTCTTATCAAACTACGTCTATGTCTCAAGTTACTTGGTGATTTATCAAATCATTATCACCTGATCTTTGGATTTTTCTATCCCTCTTCCATACTGTCACGAAAAACACCACCTCTTAATAAAAGAAGAATATAAAATTTAGAGTTACTAAATTTCAGGATT
>NC_029790.2:9060137-9073726 GCF_000816755.2 Arachis ipaensis | reverse complement strand
TATATTATTGTACCTAAATATAATTAATCGATAAAAATATTTTTTTATGAGATTTTCAAATATGATTTTTTTCTAAATTTTTTTAAAAAATAACTTAAAAATATATTTTTTTAAATGTTCATCAAAACAAACTCTTAGAGTGAATTTTCCTTTTAAAAAACCGAAAATTTTAATGCATCACTACAAACTCTTAGAGTGACTCAAGTTATTTCTTTGATTATTTTTTGTTAATGATATGCTGACGGAATATGCTGACTTGAACTGTCAGTGTCATATGTCAGAATATTATTCAAACATGCTTAATTGGGTGATAATGTGTTACTTAGTGACACGTGATATGTTAACATAGATAATAGTGTCACATAGTAAAATATAGTCTGTCCACAAGTTATTTTAGTATCACATATCATATCATTATTTGTCTGTCTCACTAATATGTCATCGTTAAAAATGACTTAGATTGGCTCTTTAATTTTATAAGACACCTGTAAAATTTCTACAATACCCTTATTCCTTTTTTTTTTCAAACCAAACCCTAACTCTTTTCTAACACACTCACACACGCAGCTGAGAATGAAAGAAGGCAAAAGAGAGAGGGAAAATGGAGAGGGAGAAGAAAGGAAGAAGAGGGAGGAAGGCAGACGACGCCAGTTAGGGACAGGCTGCCGTCGCTGTCGTCGTGGTGGCTGCACATGGAGGACCGTCACTGTCGCTGAGGGGAGCCTGAAGAGAGAAAAGAGAACGTGCGGCAGAAAGAGGCGTGATGAACGTCGAAAGGAGGTTCTGTCGCCGTCACTGTCGGAGCCCTAGCTGCCGGCGTTGAAGCCAGCCTCGCCGTCGTCGAACTACTGTGCCGCCAAGGAGGTCAAAGAGAAAGAGAGAGACTTCACGAAAGGGAAAGGAGAACGCGACAGAACTCGTCACCGAGAAGAGGGGTATCGGTGGTGTGCTGTTGCTGCTGCTGCCATTGCTGGGGAAGGAGGTCAGTGTCGAGCTGTGTGCCGCCGTCAGAGCCGTTCTTTGCTAGCGCCGCTGCTGGTAGTTGCCTCTACTTCCAGTTTAAGCATCCTACCAGAGCTTTTGTCACAGTCACTGTTGCAGTTTCTGGAAAAATGCTGCCGAAGTGCCTCTATTCTGGTCTAGGTCACATTTCCTTTAACTTGTCTCGTTTCTACTTTTGTTCTGCTGCTATTCCATTTATGCTATATTGTTTCCATTATGTTCTGTTTCAGCCACCATAACTGTGATGATCACAATGTTGGTGCTGCGGGATTAGTCAAAGTTGTTGCCACTGCCTAATTATGCATCGGCGTTCTTTCGATCCATTCTATTCCAACCATCCTCACCCTTTAATTTGGCATTCCGGGTTTGGTCTTTTCGATCTTTCAGGACCAATTTGTGAGTAGGCTTTACATTTATAATTTTTTGGCTCTGCACCTATAATTATTTTGATATGCGGTTCTCTAAACTTATAATTATACTTACAAAGATTATTATCAAATAATTTTAAATTAGATTGAATAATCGATTTATTAGAACTAAATATTTATCCTCGTTAAGCTAATTTTAATATGCACATGAAACTATATATTTTATGAGATTACAAGCATGTTTGATGAAGCTTTATATTATTTTAAAACATTCGATTTTACTCGAATATGTATTTTGTGAAGCATTGAAGTATTTGTTAGTACTTATTTTAAAATTATGCAATATTTGAAATGCCTTGAGATTAAGAAAGTATGATTGAAAAGGATTTGAATGAAAAAGTATTATTTTATTTGATACCTTATATGTTTGAAAGACCGAAGAATTTGTTATATTTAAAAATTATATGTTTTGAATTGGCTTGGGAGGCTCGTATTAGAAAACCGTAGTTAGCGGCGGTTATGATTTTAACCTAGATGCATCTGGCTCAGACCTCAGCTAGCAGGGGCATTGCTAGCCTAACGTGTAGGCCACACGTTGGATCTGTTATTCTGTACGGACACACTAGAGGAAATGGCTACCCATAGAGGTGGAGCCACCCAAGTGTGGACTTTTGATTTGATTTCTTTATGAGAATTCCCTTATTGATTCACTTATTCATATGAATTGTTATTTTTTTACTAAAATTATTTTTATAATAATGTTTATATGGTCTCATGTGAATTATAGATATACTGACTAGTCATTAGGTTACAAAACTCACTCCGTTTTTCTAAAAATAGTTTTCAGGAATACATATTTGATTATGATGAGAGGCTTTCTGTTCAAGAATAATGATATGCAAATGATACCTATTCTTTGTTGAGTTCTTAGGCGTCATCTGCTCCATATGTCACAGGCAGGAACCAACCATTTTTAATTATTTTAATTTTTTTTGAAAATATATAACTATTTATTTTAGAACTTGTAAAATATTTGTAACCTTCTTATTCAACTTATATTTGAGTACGTTAGGCTTGCTATGGGATTATTTTTCTAAGCGCTGGTTATGGCTCATTTTGGGCCGTGACAAAGTTGTATTAGAGCTTAAGTTTATTCTGTATAATATGGAGCAAGTATCCTATGGTAGGATCACAATTGTATAAATAGAAGCGCGCCTATTTATACAAATTGTGGCACTATCAAAGGCCTATAAGAATGTCCTCTTTGTCCTCTATGTCATTGTTGTCTTCTGATTTTTGAAATCATGCGTCCTTTGCCGCTTCTTACTACTCCTGTCCTTTTGTACTCAATCTTGACATATCCTTTGGTAGATTTTCTCGAGTGTGTTTTTGTAATGGTTTCAGCTTTGGTTCCGGTTCACGATTTCTCTCCTAGCTAGTTCTAATTTTCTCCAATTTTGTGAATGTGTGCTTTAATCTTCTTCGTCTTTGGGTTGTTCTCTATAATTCCTAATGTCAATAGTTCATGAGTTACTTAGAAGATTCGATCTATGTTTGCTATGAATTACCATCTGATTCCCTTATAGAACTGTATTTAGATTTGTGGATTGCATGGATTTGCTGAGTTTCTGATCGAAATGCTTTGTTCTGGATTCGATAAGTGATATTGGAATTTTTCCTTCTTATGTTGATAATCTTTGAAGTTATAACATAATTTTGATTTGCTCAAGAAGAAGGACTACGTGATAAAACATATGAATAGAGTGTTATTATTGTTTGATCGATTGGTGATTTTCTTTACTTATGTATAGTGAATTATTTGGGTAATCAATTAGCTTGATCGAAGGTCTTTTTTGATCTAGAAGTTTGGTTGTACTTTTCTAATTTGATGATCCGTTCTTTATTGTTGAACATAGCTTTTCTGTCACAGAACTATTTTTAGGTTGATAAGTTGAGAGAAAGATTGTGAACGCCTGCTTTTTGGTTGGTGATTATAAGATGAATTTTGTTTTTGGCTAAGATATAAAACTTGAGAATTTTTTTAACCCTTTGATTTTCTGAATAGTCTCTTGTTTTCAACCATTATTCTTATTTTTAGAGATTAGAAGATTTGTTTTCTTGGTTTGTAGTGTCTTTGTGAGATTGGGATTGTAGATCTTAAATATTGAAAAGAATTGCTGACAATTTCCAACAAAAGGGACTAGATATTTAATTTCTTAAAGGTGAATAAATTCTTTATACGAGTTTTTCTCCTTATTACATTCAACTAATTATTATAAACCATGTTTTTTTATGAACTCCTTAATAACTCTAGTTTTAAATTATTTAATTTCTCAACGAGACCTAATGTTTCATGATTTACATTTGGTTAGGTTCGTGAAATAAAATAGTGTAAGTAAAATTATGTATTAAAGTACTAATTTAATCTATACAATGGTGCTTTGAAGTAAGATTTTACTAGGATTGAAAAGATATTAGCTATCTTAATACAATAATATAGAATTTTTGTGAACTTTGTTGCTTCTAAATTAAAAGCGGAAATCAATATTAAAATAATTTAAGATTTTATTAGAATAATCATAACATAAAAAGACTACTTTGATAGATTTTCAACAAGTTAGGATTTTTTTTAGAAGATTGGTAGTTTGAAATGCCTGTGCTCTGGTTGTGCTCTAATAACAGTTTTTATTTTTTTATTATTCATATTATTGAGTATTTTTATGTTACAATTTTTTATAGATATAATTTTTCGTTTTCTATTATGACATACTATATTATTGCTGAAATTTTTATCTCTAGCCATTAGAATAGGTTGTTGCCGATGAAATGTTATTATTGTTGTTGCTATTCAAGTCATCATTATGTGTTGATCAATATTATAGTTTGTAAATAGTAAATTCTTACATATTGACATAATTAGAATTCAATTTTCTATTCAATAGTGACTCAGTAATGTTTTGTCGGATTTTCTATTATCTTTCTCTTTTTGTCTCATTGTTATTATCATTGGTCTCTTACATAACATATTTTTTTTCAATTCAATACGCCTTGCATGATACTTTAGGTGTCTTTGATATTAAAAATCACCTTCTTATTATTTTTACATGATGACTTTGTAGGTAGTGTTTTAAATTTGATTAATTGATTTAGTTTTGTTATTAGTAGTAGTTAGTAGTGAGTAGTGGTACTGTTTTATGATTGAACTTTTGGGTTTCTTGATTTGTATGTAGCTGTTGTTTTTATGCTTGTTAGGTTCCTTCTCGGGTTGAAAATGAGTAAAAGATTTGGAAAAAAAAAACTTTCTCATGATATTATATTTTTGAGAAAAGGACAAATAGGTCCATAACCTTTTGTTCTGCGGACATTTTTGTTCCTGACCATTGAAAAATACTTTTAAGTCCCTGACCTTCACAAAACTTGGACGGATCAGTCCCTCCGTCCAAATGCCTCCGTCAGGGACTTATCCGTCCAAATGCCTCCGTCAGGGACTCATCCGTCCAAGTTTTGTGAATGTCAGAGACTTAAAAGTATTTTTCAATGGTCAGGGATGAAAATGTCCGCGGGACAAAAGGTCACGGACCTATTTGTCCTTTTCTCTATATTTTTTAAAATAAGGCAAGGATTTAAGAGATATATTTTTTATAGTTAGATTAACAAAAAAATAAATAAATAAATAAATTATGACTATTATGATTATTATATCATGTTAATAAAAGATATTTTCTTAAAAATATAGCTTTTAAATTACTAAGGTTTCTCATGGTATTCAATTTTATTGGTGGATCTTTTTACCAAAAAAAATAAAGGAGAATACCACAAGACAATAGCATTGTGGATGTGATTAAAAATATCAGTTATGCAGCGTGAATAGAGATGCACATTAAAATGAACATGGAGATTCATGACTACGAGTTTGGCGTCCAAGTTTATTAACTTCTACATGTATTAGTCTTTGCTGCCAAGAGCATATATATATTTGGGGTGTCTTTAGTTCATAAGCTTTAAATTCAGTTAACTATTTATGAAGATGAGTTTTCTTTTTAGTGTTTCATCTTTATAAAAAATATGATCCCAATATTAATTTCATAAAATTCTTTTACTATGTGCTTGAATTATGCTGAAAGCTAAATTATGTTTTAAGATTTTAGACAAAATAAAAAGTAGAAGTTGTTATAACTAACATTAGTTTATGTTAATTGACATTACGTCAAATTTTAGTTTTATTTTCATTATCTTACATGTCCGTTATTCATAAATTAAGTTATAATTGTATGATCATATAAAAACATTTAAGTATATTTTACAATAATAATAAGATAAATTTACAGGTGAATTTTAGTTTTGAGGATAATGAGATTATTGCTTACGTTTTGTCGTTATGTTTTACATTATTTATCTATTATTTATAGTCAAAAGCTATTAAATTTTATTCTGATATACTTAATATTCAAGGTTATGGCAATAATTATTTCAAATGGTCTTTGTCAAAGAGTTCTAAATAAGAGAAAATGAGCATATTAATTTTTGTAACAAGTATTGTTTAATTTTCATAACTGTTCAATTGTCTTTTAAAAGGTGCGGTCAAATCTTCAATTTGTTGTTTTGCTTTGCTCCTCGGTTATTGTCTTTGTCTTGTTGCTTGGGGTTTTGATTTACAACTATTGTGTGTATTTTATTTACGTTGTATGTTTGTTGTTGTTCAGTTTTCTTTGCCTATAGTGTTGTTGCTTCCTATTGTTTTCTTTAACTTCGTATGTCCTAGTGTTATTATTTTGGTCTATAAATATTATAAACTTTAGGCCTTGTATGTTCTTTCTCTTCTTTGATTCTAAATTGTGCTCTAATAACAGTTTTTATTTTTTTATTATTCATATTATTGAGTATTTTTATGTTACAATTTTTTATAGATATAATTTTTCGTTTTCTATTATGACATACTATATTATTGCTGAAATTTTTATCTCTAGCCATTAGAATAGGTTGTTGCCGATGAAATGTTATTATTGTTGTTGCTATTCAAGTCATCATTATGTGTTGATCAATATTATAGTTTGTAAATAGTAAATTCTTACATATTGACATAATTAGAATTCAATTTTCTATTCAATAGTGACTCAGTAATGTTTTGTCGGATTTTCTATTATCTTTCTCTTTTTGTCTCATTGTTATTATCATTGGTCTCTTACATAACATATTTTTTTTCAATTCAATACGCCTTGCATGATACTTTAGGTGTCTTTGATATTAAAAATCACCTTCTTATTATTTTTACATGATGACTTTGTAGGTAGTGTTTTAAATTTGATTAATTGATTTAGTTTTGTTATTAGTAGTAGTTAGTAGTGAGTAGTGGTACTGTTTTATGATTGAACTTTTGGGTTTCTTGATTTGTATGTAGCTGTTGTTTTTATGCTTGTTAGGTTCCTTCTCGGGTTGAAAATGAGTAAAAGATTTGGAAAAAAAAAACTTTCTCATGATATTATATTTTTGAGAAAAGGACAAATAGGTCCATAACCTTTTGTTCTGCGGACATTTTTGTTCCTGACCATTGAAAAATACTTTTAAGTCCCTGACCTTCACAAAACTTGGACGGATCAGTCCCTCCGTCCAAATGCCTCCGTCAGGGACTTATCCGTCCAAATGCCTCCGTCAGGGACTCATCCGTCCAAGTTTTGTGAATGTCAGAGACTTAAAAGTATTTTTCAATGGTCAGGGATGAAAATGTCCGCGGGACAAAAGGTCACGGACCTATTTGTCCTTTTCTCTATATTTTTTAAAATAAGGCAAGGATTTAAGAGATATATTTTTTATAGTTAGATTAACAAAAAAATAAATAAATAAATAAATTATGACTATTATGATTATTATATCATGTTAATAAAAGATATTTTCTTAAAAATATAGCTTTTAAATTACTAAGGTTTCTCATGGTATTCAATTTTATTGGTGGATCTTTTTACCAAAAAAAATAAAGGAGAATACCACAAGACAATAGCATTGTGGATGTGATTAAAAATATCAGTTATGCAGCGTGAATAGAGATGCACATTAAAATGAACATGGAGATTCATGACTACGAGTTTGGCGTCCAAGTTTATTAACTTCTACATGTATTAGTCTTTGCTGCCAAGAGCATATATATATTTGGGGTGTCTTTAGTTCATAAGCTTTAAATTCAGTTAACTATTTATGAAGATGAGTTTTCTTTTTAGTGTTTCATCTTTATAAAAAATATGATCCCAATATTAATTTCATAAAATTCTTTTACTATGTGCTTGAATTATGCTGAAAGCTAAATTATGTTTTAAGATTTTAGACAAAATAAAAAGTAGAAGTTGTTATAACTAACATTAGTTTATGTTAATTGACATTACGTCAAATTTTAGTTTTATTTTCATTATCTTACATGTCCGTTATTCATAAATTAAGTTATAATTGTATGATCATATAAAAACATTTAAGTATATTTTACAATAATAATAAGATAAATTTACAGGTGAATTTTAGTTTTGAGGATAATGAGATTATTGCTTACGTTTTGTCGTTATGTTTTACATTATTTATCTATTATTTATAGTCAAAAGCTATTAAATTTTATTCTGATATACTTAATATTCAAGGTTATGGCAATAATTATTTCAAATGGTCTTTGTCAAAGAGTTCTAAATAAGAGAAAATGAGCATATTAATTTTTGTAACAAGTATTGTTTAATTTTCATAACTGTTCAATTGTCTTTTAAAAGGTGCGGTCAAATCTTCAATTTGTTGTTTTGCTTTGCTCCTCGGTTATTGTCTTTGTCTTGTTGCTTGGGGTTTTGATTTACAACTATTGTGTGTATTTTATTTACGTTGTATGTTTGTTGTTGTTCAGTTTTCTTTGCCTATAGTGTTGTTGCTTCCTATTGTTTTCTTTAACTTCGTATGTCCTAGTGTTATTATTTTGGTCTATAAATATTATAAACTTTAGGCCTTGTATGTTCTTTCTCTTCTTTGATTCTAAAAGATTGTGTCTTATTTGATTGTGTTCCTAGTCATTTTCTTAAATCTTTGTGAACATTGTCATGGACTATAGTGGCCATCTCTTGTGAATTTTGCACTTATTTGATTCAACTGGAACTTGTTTCGACCTAATACTTCATCTTTTCTTTTATTGTTTCTATCAAAGTTCTTTGATTCAGATTTCCTTGTTAGGATGTAATTGACTCTTTTTATGGCACACTTCATTATTTTTGTACATCATTGCTTAATTGTGATCCTACGCATCCTTCTGAATTCTTGCAAACCTCATTTGTGATGTTTCTCTTCTCTTCCTAAGTTTTGAATTCTTTTAAGTAAACTCATGCTTGTTTCGATGTCGTGTGGGATACCCAGATAGAGCAAGCGATACGTTAGTTCTTTAGGACACCGCTTATCGATGCTGAACTTCAAAAGTTGTAATTCAAATACTTGACATAAGACTGGTTACTACCATAGATATGTACTACAGAACCAAGATTGTATTTTGAAAAGATTGACGAACGAAGTGAAGAGTGCTATGTAAATCCGAGTTGTCAAGGGAACGAGAGTAGGGGAATGCCAATGGCATTGTTCTAAGAGGAACCTATCTTGTAACTTTTGCACCTCGTTATACTTATTTATCATGTCAGGTAGTGTGCTAAAACCAGGTAAAGTTTTGAAGATTATATCAATTTTTGAGGACGAAAATTTTTATAAGGAGGGTAGAATGTGAAATTCCTACAATACCCTTATTCCTTTTTTTTCCAAACCAAACCCTAACCCTTTTTTAACACACTCAAACACGCGGCTGAGAATGAAAGAAGGCAAAAAAGAGAGGAAAAATGGAAAGGGAGAAGAAAGGAAGAAGAAGGAGGAAGGCGGACGACGCCGGTTAGGGACAGGCTATCGTCGCTGTCGTCGTGGTGGCTGCACATGGAGGACCGTCACCATCGTTGAGGGGAGCCCGATGAGAGAGAAGAGAACGTGTGGCAGAAAGAGGCGTGATGAACGTCGGAGGGAGGTTCTGTCACCGTCACTGTCGGAGCCCTAGCCGCTAGCGTTGAAGCCAGCCTCGCCATCGTCGAACTATTGTGCCGCCAAGGAGGTCAAAGAGAAAGAGAGAGATTTCACGAAAGAGAAAGGAGAACGTGATAGAGCTCGTCACCGAGAAGAGGGTACCGTTGGTGTGCTGTTGCTGCTGCTGCCATTGCTGGAGAAGGAGGTCAGTGTCGAGCTGTGCGCCGCCGTCAGAGCCGTTCTTTGCTAACGCCGCTGCTGGTAGTTGCCTCTGCTTCCAGTTTAAGCATGCTACCAGAGCTTTTGTCACCGTCACTGTTGCGGTTTCTAGAAAAATGCCGCCGAAGTGCCTCTATTCTAGTCTAGGTCACATTTCCTTAAACTTGTCTCGTTTCTACTTTTGCTCTGCTGCTATTTCATTTATGCTATATTGTTTCCGTTCTGTTCTGTTTCAGCCACCATAACTGTGAAGATCACAATGTTGGTGCTGCGGGATTAGTCAAAGTTGTTACCATTGCCTAATTATGCATATGCGTTCTTTCGATTCATTCTATTCCAACCATCCTCACCCTTTAATTTGGCATTCCGGGTTTGGTCTTTTCGGTCTTTCAAGACCAATTTGTGAGTAGGCTTTACATTTATAATTGTTTGACTTTGCATCTATAATTATTTTGATATACAGTTCTCTAAACTTATAATTCTACTTATCCTCGTTAAGCTAATTTTAATATGCACATGAAGCTATATGTTTTATGAGATTACAAGCATGTTTGATGAAGCTTTATATTATTTTAAAACATTCGATTTTACTCGAATATGTATTTTGTGAAGCATTGAAGTATTTGTTAGTAGTTATTTTAAAATTGTGCAATGTTTGAAATGCCTTAAGATTAAGAAAGTATGATTGAAAAGGATTTAAATGAAAAAGTATTATTTGATTTGATTTGATACCTTATATGTTTGAAAGACCGAAGAATTTGTTATATTCAAAAATGATATATTTTGAATTGGCTTGGGAGGCTCGTATTAGAAAACCGTAGTTAGCGACGGTTATGACGTTAACCTAGATGCATCTGGCTTAGACCTTAGCTACCAGGGGCGTTGCTAGCCTAACGTGTAGGCCATACATTGGATCTGTTATTCTGTGCGGACACACTAGAGGAAAGGGCTACCCATAGAGGTGGAGCCGCCCAAGTGTAAACTTTTGATTTGATTTTTGTATGAGAATTCCCTTATTGATTCACTTATTCATATGAATTATTATTTTTTTACTAAAATTATTTTTATAATAATGTTTATATGGTCTCATGTGAATTATAGATGCTGTATAGTCATTGGGTTACAAAACTCACTCTATTTTTCTAAAAATATTTTTCAGGAATACATATTTGATTATGAGAGCCTTTCTGTTCAAGAATAATGATATGCAAATGATACCTATTCTTTGTTGAGTTCTTAGGCGTCATCTGCTTCATATGTCACAGGCAGGATCCAACCATTTTTAATTATTTTAATTTTTTTTAAAAATATATAACTATTTATTTTAGAACTTGTAAAATATTTGTAACCTTTATTCAACTTATATTTGAGTACGTTAGGCTTGCTATGAGATTGTTTTTCTAAATGCCGGTTATGGCTCATTTTAGACCGTGACAACACTTCAATTTAATTCCTGAAATTAAAGGTTATAAATTAAATTAGTCCATGAACTAACGTTTCTCTTTTTTCTTTTATAAATTCCAAAATTTTTACATTTTTAGATATATTAATTTTTTTCTATTGTTTACGTATTATTTAAAACAAAAGTTTTATAATTATTTTAAAATTTTAAATTTTGATAATGTAAATTATTTATAGAGGTAAATATCAAATTGGTACCCGAAAGATTTTGGCGCTGACGAAATAGTACCTGAATTTTGTTATTAATAAAATAGACACTGAATGATTTTAAAATTTGACAAGTGTGTCTCTGAGCTCGACGGAGCACATTCCCAATGAGAAAGATGCTTAGGTGGCCACCGAAAAATCCAAGGTAGAATTTTTAATTAATTACCCAGTCCAACCTGAAAAATCCAAAATTCTCCAACCCTAATTCCCCCTCCCTTCCCCCTTTGAACCCTAATCCCCTTTTCCTGCGCACCCTCTCACTCATGAGTTGTCCTAAATCTGAAAATCTTCCTGAACCTTAATCCAGCAAAAGATCTCCCTTCCCCACCATATTCTATCACTCTTTCAACCATGAATTGCCCCAAACAAACAAATTCATATACAGTAAAATTCAGAGAAAACAAATAAATTCATATACAATAATCAAAATAAAATAAAATAAAGCTTAATACAGATACCACCGAAACAAAAAGCAAATTTAGACAGGGCCAGACGAAGAATACCATAGATAGATGAGGCACAGCACGATGGAGCCAAGATAAAACACAGACAGAGGAGGCATGACAGCGACTGGGGGTAAGCAGCAAGCAGATACAAGCAGTAACTGACGGTGAGCAGCAAGCAGAGGGGACAGAGACGAGGCCGATGAGTGAGACAACGCAATACCGACAAAGGAGACAGACGACGCTGGCAGACGCAGAAGACTCAACGACGAGATGGCGACCGTGTGATGTTGGTGACACTGGTTTTGTAAGACTGAGAAGGTTGAGCTCCACTGCCATTTTGTGGGAGAGTGAGTTGAGAATGTGAGATAGTGCGTTGGGAAGGGGGATTAGGATTCAAAAGAACAAGAGAAGGGGATTAAGGTTTAAAAAGGGAGATTTTGGATTGAGGAGGAGGGAAGTGCATTAGGGAGAGGGAGTAGGGATGAATTAGGGTTGGAGAGGGGGGAGAGGGCATTCAAGAAGGGGAAGGAGGAGTACGTGGAAGGGGAAGTGTGTTGGAGGGGAAGGATTAGAGTTGGGGAGGGTTTATGTCATCAAAATGTAGTGGCCATGTCAACATTGTGTTTGCTAGAGATTTGCTCCGGCGAGTTTGGGGACACGCTTGTCAAATTTTAAAATTTTTTAGGGATTATTTGTCAATAACAAAAAGTCAGGTACCATTTCATCAGCGCTATACAAAAAATTTAAAATAAATTTTAAAAAAATTTTAAAATTATAAAAGAAGAGAATATATATTTTACAAATAAAAAAATAAAAATATTATTTTAGCATCTCTGAAAGAAAAAATAATAAATTTTTCTTAAAATTTGAAAAGGATTATTGATCTCATCCAGAAAGAAAACAAATGGACATAACAAATTAAAGAAAGGTAAATTTTCATTCGTTAGGGATGTCAATGGGGCAGGGCGGGGGCGGGGGATGCCTCCCTGCTCCCCATCCCCGCCCTCAGATTTGCTCCCCATCTCCGCCCCATTCCCCGCCGTGGTCCCCATTCCCCACGGGGCCCCATTCCCCGCGGGGACCCCATTCCCCATCTACATAATAGTTCTAACTAATTATTAATTTCTATATGAATAGAGCTGCAAGTATTAATCTTATACAAAAACTGCAAGATTTTATACAAAAAGTCTAAATGATACGATGGTGACTTCTCTCGAAATAACGCAATAGGGGGACGCAACGACGAGTCAAAGGACAAAGCAGTGGACGAGGTAAGAGACGTGGCAACAGAGAGGAGAATGGACACGACGGCAGAGTTATGAAAAAGAACGCCGCAAATAGAAATTACGACGCGGTAAGGGTGATGGCACGGTGAGGTGTGACGTTTCGGTGAGAAGGGTGACGAGGGGGTGGCTGCAGAGAGGTTAGATGGAGTATGGACAGCCTTAGGGATCTCTGAATTGAAGAAGGGTTATGCAAATAAAGATTAGGAGTTTTGGGTTTCTATATATGTGTGTGTGAGAAATGACTAAAAAACATATATGAGAAATAAACTATTAAGGATAATCTAAGGAATTCATAAATTTCGGGGAATAGCGGGGACGGGGCGGGGATCCCCGCTCGGGTCCCCGCGCCTGCTTCGGGGGAATTTCGTCCCCCATCACCATCCCCGCGGGGAAAATTCCCCACAATCGGATCCCCATTCGGGGCAGTCCCCGCAGGGATCCCGCGTCTCGGAGAATTTTGCCATCCCTAGAGTCTATGCCATTTGAGCTATCACTCATTGACGAAGTGGTATCACTTTGACAATGACTATTCAATATTTTTATATCTAAGCAACAATAAAAATTATTTAGTTTGACAGCAAAACAGA
>NC_029790.2:9057837-9060071 GCF_000816755.2 Arachis ipaensis | reverse complement strand
TTATAAAATAATTTGTTATATCATATATTTTTTAAAATAGTATTTTATTATGTTATTATGAGAATGTTATTTAAATTATGTGAAAAAAATAAATGAAAAATTAGTAGATTTAAAAAAAAAAAATTGGTCTAGGAATTATTTTGATGTACAACTTTTAATTTTAGAGACTAAATTAAATCATTTAGTAAAACTCACCGACTACATTAAATCGCTTAACAAAATTCAATTATTAAATCAAGTCACTTGTAATAATGAGAATTAGTAATATAAACAAATCATGTTTTGACACGTGGATAATTATGTTTTGTGACGTGACACTGTCGTTTACGTCGACATGCCACATGTCACATCATCACTCTATTACATATTTAGACGTATAGATCAACATGTCACATCAACATATTCTATGTTAATAAAAAAATAGTCAAAGAACTAACTCAAATAACTGGTATAAGATTAAATTGAGTAAACTTAAATTTTAATGGCATATTATCTCATATTTTAATACAACAAATTGAGTATTGTCTTATATTAACTTAAATCATTGGTATCAGGAATAAATTGAATATTATCTCGTATTTTAATGAAACAAACCAAACATATTATGTGATATACTTAATTTGATTTATACATGTTTTGCATTGATAAGTAACTGTAACCAAACGCAACTATCTAGACTCTAGAGTATGATGGATTATATTGTGATGTACACTGAGAAACCAGGAAAATAGCATCAGCAATCACTGATAAGCTGAAAAAAAGAGCTCAACTCCGACTCTGGAAACACATACACAAGCCTCCAAATCTCTATATGATTCCCTGATCGGAGCAAGAGAGAAAGTTAAATTAAGAATGATGGGGAGCGATGGCGACGGTGATGCACCATTATTGGACGACAAAGCAAAGCGAATGAGGGATCTGCTATCCAGTTTTTACGCTCCAAACCCCTCAATGTTGTCTCATTCCCCCACCGCCTCCTCCAAGCATTCAACACCCGACGATATCAACTCCTCCTCCTTCGATCCCAACCATTACATGAACATTCTCGTCAATAACTCCAACTTGGAAGGCCTTCTCAAGCGCCACGTTGATATGGCCGCTGAGATCAAGAATCTCGACACCGACTTGCAGATGCTTGTTTACGAGAATTACAACAAGTTCATCAGTGCCACTGATACTATCAAGAGGTATATTAATATCATTCATCTTATATGATCCTGTAGTGTTTTATATGCATGCTTTGTTTGAGCAGGATGAAAAGTAATATTTTGGGGATGGAGGGAAATATGGAGTACCTTCTTGAAAAAGTAAGTCTAGCATTAAATTAATAATTATTGATCATTAGCAAAAACAAAAAGAAGAATATATAGGAGGCTTGAGAGTTTATTAGCAATTAATTAATCACGTCTTTCTTTCTTTTTTCCCTAAAAAAAATCCAGATCATGTCTGTACAGTCCAGGAGTGACAGTGTTAACACTTCTTTATTTGAGAAGAGGGAGCACATTGAGAAATTGCATCGCACTTGTAATCTTCTTCGAAAAGTTCAGGTATTAAATAATGTTCATCAAGTTTATATATATTATTCTAAGCATTATGATTTTGTCTCTCATGTAACTTATACTTTTCACTGATATGGAAGAGTAGTTCATATATGATCTACCTGATAGACTTGGCAAGTGCATCAAATCAGAAGCCTATGCGGATGCTGTCAGATTCTACACTGGTGCAATGCCAATTTTTAAGGTTGGATATGTAGGAATAGTTGTTATTATTAACTAATTCAATTTATTATTTGTCTAATTTTCACATTTTACGCATACAAATAGTTTCATAATGCAAACCATCTAGGCCTTATATGGCATATCTTTCTAAGTTTAGTTTTAGTTTATTTATTTATTTTACCTTCTTTATCAGGCATATGGAGACTCTTCATTCCATGATTGTAAGCGAGCATCCGATGAAGCAATAGCTATCATAGTTAAAAACTTGCAGGTATAGTTCTTTGGCATTCATGATATGAGGGCTATGTTAGATATATGCTAAGCACGAAAATTTTCATTCAATTCTTTGATAATATGTTGAATAAAAAGCTAATGTTCAATTTGTCATTGAGAAGCCTGTCATCTTAATCAACATTCTCTTCTCCAACCAGGAAAAGCTGTTTTCAGATTCTGAACCTATACAAGTGAGAGCTGAGGCTGCATTGCTGCTTAAGCAGTTGGATTTTCCGGTTT
>NC_029790.2:9048726-9057712 GCF_000816755.2 Arachis ipaensis | reverse complement strand
TTATTGCATTATTGCATCATGATGGAGCTTTATCAACTGCTGAATATTTTTCTTCTAGATGTTTACTATATGTCTATAAACTATCTTCTTCTTGATGTAAACCCAATTCCAACCCCCATCCCCACCCTTTAGATGAATATCATCATATTATCATATTTGGTGTTTTTAATTAAAAAAATACCATGGTGTTCTACTTTTGTCTTTTGGTAGGTGGACAATTTGAAGACAAAGCTGTTAGAGAGGTTGGAACATTCCCTTAGAGACATTCAACTGAAACCTGAAGAGATAAAGAATGCTTCACCCTCTGCACGTGAGGTAGTACTGTCAAAATATTATTTTGTTTACTTTCAGTTTCATATATATGATATATCTTATTTGGTAGTTACGATTAGGTGATTGATCACTTGATCATGTTTTCTTGCTATTTCTTAACAAAGGTAGCTATTCTCGAATTTGTGGAGGCTATTCGTGCATTTCGAGTAATTTTCCCAGATTCAGAAACTCAATTAGTTAAAATTGCTAAAGGCTTGATTACCAGGTCTGCTGCAGCCAGAAGTTTTCTTAATTTCTGTGCTCGAAATTTTCATTTTTTATTTAATACAAACCACTTTATTTGTTTTCTAGGGACTTTGTAATTACCGAGGAGTATGTAACGACTAGAATTTGTGCGGCAGATCTACTAGGTGTTCTTCGTAAGTATATGACTCTGCTGTCCTTTTGAGAGATTAACATGATTTCTAGATCCAGGTGACCCTTATAGAAACTTTCTGATCATACCTTGATATGTGAATCATTATCTTTTG
The DNA here is from genome assembly GCF_000816755.2 of Arachis ipaensis. NCBI lineage: Eukaryota > Viridiplantae > Streptophyta > Magnoliopsida > Fabales > Fabaceae > Arachis > Arachis ipaensis. Next base: position 9,056,909 of record NC_029790.2, on the reverse strand, counting down.
ACACCTATATCTTGGATGTGATGTGATATGATATTGATTATTGAGTAAATTTTTATATGAACAAGTATGAAATTTCTTTTCTAGTTTAAGTTCTTCCCTTAACTGAAAGGTTTTGAATACATGGTGTGTAATAAATGTTGACCATATTCCTATACTTTCTTTTAAATGTTTATCATCAAAACTTAATCAGTATAAGGATATGGTAATAATATTTTCTTTTCATAACTGTATTGATCTATTTGGTTTTATGATGTCTTTTGGGAAGCATTTTATTGCAATGCACTACATGTATGAGCATATAGGAGTGAGGAGCTCGCCAGAATCTCCATTTGATGCAATTTATTATGCTTCAAAAGATGTGCAATATCAACTTAGTTAAAAGTAGTGTAGTTCTATGATATCATGGTTTTAAATTGCTATTAACCACTGATACAATATGCTGTTACACTTCACCTGGCCACAGGAGTTATTTGGAATGAATCACTCCTGATGGACGAGGTCTTGCAGGATTCAGCTCTATCTAATCATTTTCTTGAGGTCATCCATCAAACTTCTTCACAATTCAATCTCATGGAAGCTCATTTTTAAAATGGATTTTCATCAACTGGTCCTACATATTTCCAGGGTGCTAAGGTTGCTGTCAAGCTATATGTGGAAAGTGCATTTTCTCAACTTTTGCTAGATATCTCAGGTTAATGCAGAAAATGTCTGTTTTTAGTTTCAGCTCAAAGTATCCTGCCAATTAGATATGTTTGAGCTAGTTACGAAATTTGTAATTGCAAAATTGTTGTATGATTATGTTGACATAGCTTCCACTTCTTAGATTGCCTCTTAAAAATTTTGAAACGAGATGAAACAGAAGAGTACTCCCTGGAAACTGCTCTAGATGCTAGCACAAAACTTGCTCTCCAAGGAGGCAGGAACCTCTTGCTGGTAAACACATTTACATACCTAACCTTTTAGATGTAAGATCAGTTGCATGTACATGAACAGAATTTCCCGATGTGATTTCATTTATCTCTCCAATTATTGTTCATTTCAGGATGTTTGCAAGATTCTAGATGATGACTCAGGGATTATAGATAAACTAAGAGAGCCAATAATTGATTGGGTACAAGAAGGGTTACAAGATTTTTTCAGGCAACTTGAGGATCAGTTCCAATCGTTTTCAGGGAAGAATAATTCTTCAGCTACACAAATTCATGGGCTGACAGAGGCAGCTGCTTTTGCTGGCCTTGTCCTAGTGCTGGCTCAATTGTCTGCTTTCATTGAACAAACTGCCATCCCTAAGATCAACGAGGTAAAGATCCACTCAACAAACTTGCATTGGTTCCATAAAATTTATTCCTTTTTGTATCATGATGGGATGCCTTCATTTCTTCCAAATGGTCAGGAATTAGCAGTTTCTTTTTCTGCTGGTCCATATGAATATGGACCGGCCTTTGTTCCGGGAGAGATCTCTCGAAAATTTAGATCAGCTGGTGACAAGTTCCTACAGCAGGTATGCTTTCAAGCCTATCTAGCTATCTATCATCTGTTAGTGTTTGTAGTCCAGTTCTACTTTAATACTTAATAACATGGCTGTGTCAACATTGTGCCACTTTTTGGTTAGTAGAACAGTGTGGTTTTTTCTTTTCTTTTTATAGAAATATTTATTCCCTATTTTCCCTGTTGTGACTTTATTTCTTTAACAATGTTTTCTTGTATAAAAAAATAGTTCACAATTAAGCAGTGTTTACATATTTGATTCTTTTCAGTACATAAATATTCGAACTCAACGAATATCACTACTCCAGAAGAAGAGATTTGCCACACCTAAATGGGTTAAGGTCAGCAATGCTATGTCTATTTTGTTAGTGTTTAAGAGGTTCACCACACGTAATATCACTTCTAGGTTCTACATACACAAAGCTCATATTGAAAGGGCTTGATTATAATTATATGAAATCATTTTTTTTGCTTTGAGCAGCATAAGGAGCCAAGAGAAGTTCATATGTTTGTTGATCTATTTCTACAAGAGGTTGGTTATCTATATTGTATATTCATTAATTGAAGCATTATAGAGTAAGATTCTTATTCCACTTGTATATGATGTTCCAGCTCAAGGTCATAGTCAATGAAGTGAAGCAGGTTTTGCCTCAAGATATGCGAAAGCATCGTAGAAGTAACGCAAGCAGTGCTTCATCGAAAAGCAATTCCTTCCGAGAGGAGAAATTATTGCACCGCTCAAATACTCAAAGGGCGAGGAGCCAGCTTCTGGAAACACATTTAGCCAAACTGTTTAAGCAAAAAGTTGAAATTTTCACAAAAGTAGAACACACCCAGGTATTGATATATCATATTAGTGGTGCACAATTTGAATAAGGTTTAATTACTTTGTCAGTCCTTATATTTTTTCTGAATTTTCAATTAGGTCTCTATACCATATCAGATTTTATAACTAAGTCCCTAGCGTGACAAAAACATTGAAACTAATGGAATATTCTGTTAATTCCGACGCACGGTAGAGACTTAATTACAAAATCTGATATAGTATACGAACTCAATAAAAAAAAATATAGGAACCTAATTGAAAATTCAGTAAAACTATAGAGACTGACAGAATAATTAAACTTTTGAATAATTGATTGCAAACATTGTTCATTATCCTTTGTTTATATAAACTGCAGGAATCAGTTGTAATGACCATAGTTAAATTATCCCTTAAAAGTTTACAAGAATTTGTAAGGCTTCAGACTTTTAACCGGAGTGGATTTCAGCAAATTCAATTGGATATGCAGTTCTTAAGGACTCCTTTAAGGGAAATAGTTGAAGATGAAGCTGCAATGGATTTCTTGCTTGATGAGGTTGGAAAAGTAGTTTACATTTAGTTATAACATTCTCATGCAGTGTTATATGCTCATGAAAATAACAGGTTTAAAATATTTTTTTTTTTTTCTTTCTGTGGGGGTTGACACAGGTGATTGTTGCTGCTACAGAGAGGTGCCTTGATCCAATTCCATTGGAGCCCCCCATTCTGGACAAACTAATTCAAGCAAAGCTGGCAAAATCTTTGGAGGAGAACACATCCTCTTCATAAAACTTTATACATTCTGTTCTTAGGGGGATATTTTTTTGTTATTCATTGTCCAAATTATAAGTAGGATTAAAGAGAAGGATGCATTTTCCAAAATAAATTCTCACTTTATTATTAAGGCTGCATTCGTTGCATTATCTGAAATGCCGTAAACATTACCTATTATTAATTCGGAATTATTTACATATATCAGCAATCTTTGGTACATTATTGTATGATGATATTAGGTTTTATAAACTATATAATAGAAAATTACATGTATAACACACAATTAGTTGTATAATTTTACATCAAAAAGAAGAAAAGATAACAAAATTTAAAAACCGTTGAAAATTTAAATAGTTCATCTAAATGACAACAGAATAAAACAAAAACTTTCCTTCTCTCGAGAACAGTTTCTTCAATGTGCATTGTCAAATATTGATATTCTTATAAAAGGTTATACACATTTAAGTAATTTTATTATTTTGTTAAATATTGAAAATGGATTGGAATTGGATTTTTATAATTAAAAAGAAATTTTATGAGAGATAATGAGATTTAAATTTATAAAAATACGATTTGTATATCAAAATCAGTCATTAAAATCAATCACCAATATTTTTGTGTATAAATACATATATAATTTAATTTATTTTTAATGTGTATTTATATTTTAATATATATTTTATACTGGTGGCTGACTTTAATAACTGTATATTACCAAAAACTTTCAATGGTAGATATTAAAATAAAGTGTCATTTATGTATATATAGAACAAACTAATAATATTGATTTTATCTATAGAGAAGCAACAACGTGTTCAGTGGCTGTAGTTTAGTGGTAAGAATTCTACGTTGTGGCCGTGGAGACCTGGGCTCGAATCCCAGCAGCCACACAATTTTTGTGCTTTTTGATTTCTTATCTGATATTCGTTAGGGTGTACCGTGTACCCGACCACACCTTATCTCCATACCCTTACCAAGGGGGGTCGTTCCCGCCAAAACCTCCCTCGTTCTTTTATAGTTTGGCGCCCAAATTCCATTTCATTCCCACTCTACCCTCTCTCACTCTTCTACCCACTTCTCTCTCGCACGCGCACTCTCTCTCCGTCGCCGTCTCCTCCGAAGTGCAAGATGAACACCACGGTCCTCGATTTCGACTCAGACAAACGTAAACCCCCCTCTCTCTCTCTCTCTCTCATATGTTGTTTCTCTTTTGTCATTTCGTTAACACCATTTCCTTCTTTTTATTTTACCGGCAGTTTTGGCCAGTGACTTTCTCAAGAACTTCGCTGACATCAATGGCGAATCAAAATACATGAACATCCTTGTAAGTTCTCCAGCTTCGTTTTTGCCTCTTATTTCTTTCCTCCTAACTTATCCAACTTCAAAGAATACTAACCCTAGTTCGCTTCGTTTTATTTATTTGTTTGTTTGTTCGTCTTTTTGGTTTCAGCAAGATGTAGCAAACCACAAAACTCGTGCTGTCCAGATCGATCTCGACGATTTAATTAATGTAAATATGTTACTTCATTTTCCCTTTACTTCTAGCTTTTTTGCTTCTTGTTGATCTGATATTCTGTCTATTTATGCGTGCCTGTTTACCTGTTGATTTCTGGGGGTTTTCAGTACAAGGATTTAGACGAGGAATTTTTGAGGCGTGTAACCGAGAATACTAGGAGGTACATTGGGATTTTTTCGGATGCCATTGATGAGATCATGCCGGAACCTACTGAGGCCTTCATAGATGATGACCATGACATATTGATGACACAGAGATCAGACGAAGTTGCAGACGGTGAAGATGGTTCAGACCCACAGCAGAGGATGCCTCCTGAAATCAAGCGCTACTAGTGAGTATCGCTTCTCCTCTTCCCCTTTAAATATCTATTGGCTTCGTGCACTATGAATGCTGCAATTTAGCTTGTCATTGCAATTTCCTGTGTTTTGGTTGTAGCAAAAAATTCGATAGTCATTAGTGTTATTTTTGTAAGTGGCAAAAAAAATGACTAGATTTTGCAAATTATGCCTGCCCTGACTTATATGTGACACTGCATATAGTTATCTTATTTTTGTGGGCATTGCAGTGAAGTTTATATTAAAGCATCTTCAAAGGGACGACCATATACAATTAGGGAGGTGAAGGCTTCATATATTGGTCAGATTGTAAGAATATCTGGTATAGTGACACGCTGCTCAGATGTTAAACCTTTAATGAAGGTTGCTGTATACACATGTGAAGATTGTGGTTTTGAAATTTACCAGGTAATTTGGGAAATCGCTGCACCAACTGCTCTATTCCCAATTTTTTTTTCTCATTATGTTTTTATTTGCTAGAATCTACTAAATCTTGACATGGTTTTTTCCTTCCCCTCCACAAACAGGAAGTAACAGCTCGAGTCTTCATGCCTTTGTTTGAGTGTCCATCCACTCGCTGTAAAATAAATAACAATAAGGGGAACCTTATCCTTCAGCTGAGAGCTTCAAAGTTTTTAAAATTTCAAGAGGTCTGTACTCTATTCTGTCTCAGTCATCAAAATGTGCGGACTTCTTATTTTTCTGTACAATTACTTGTTTACTTTAACTAAGTAACTGGAGATATGGTTCAACTGCAGGCAAAAATTCAAGAATTAGCTGAACATGTTCCAAAGGGCCATATTCCACGAACAATGACTGTTCATTTCAGGGGAGAGCTCACAAGAAAGGTGTTATTTTCTACCTGTTGACATTAAACTAACAGTCAGAACATGGTTTTATTTATCAAGCATGTGATAGTTGTGTTAACTTCATAGTTGGACTTCCTTTACTGTTTATATTTCCTTAAAAGCTCATGAATAAAATCTTTGCTGAAAATAGATGGGCATACTGAGAATTATTGATAAATGATTTCAGCTATGGAAGCTTAGCTGGCTAGTTATCTGATTCTGTTTTTAACCCTTTCCTGCTTCTTGTACGTTGTCAGGTGGCTCCTGGCGATGTGGTTGAATTATCTGGGATTTTTCTTCCTATACCTTACACTGGTTTCAGAGCAATGCGTGCTGGTCTGGTTGCTGACACTTACTTAGAGGCGATGTCTGTAACTCATTTCAAGAAAAAATATGAGGAGTGAGTTGCCTTTTTTTTAATCTTAACTGATAATGGCCGGCACTTTTTTTAATCCCACTTCCAATAAATTAGTTTCTGTCAGGTCTGCCAAAAAAATACATTTTTTAATAATATATGTTTATTTTTTATAAATAACCAGCTTTGATTGGGCTTTTTATGACTTGTACAAAATGAAATCCTTGTTAATTTGAGTAGTTGGGGAAACAGCAGCTGCCTAATCAATTTATTCTTTCACAGATATGAACTTAGAGGAGACGAGGAGGAGCAGATTGCACGTTTAGCAGAAGATGGCGACATCTACAATAAATTAGCAAGATCATTGGCTCCTGAAATTTTTGGACATGAAGATATTAAAAAAGCACTGCTTCTTCTTCTTGTTGGTGCTCCCCATCGGAAGCTGAAAGATGGAATGAAGGTAACTATGTAAACATTGAACCAAATATGTTAAGTGGGGTATTTTTCTTTGCTGGATATTCATGTTGAGTTGGTAGGGAATAGAAATTATGTTTTCATATGACACTTACCAATTTCTAACTTGTAAATACGACTAAGTTTGTATGATTTTGGTTGTACATTTTGGTTTTGTTTATTTTGTATTCTGTTTAGTTTATAGTTCCTATGGTATGTTATTTACCTACTACTTATCAGTCTTCATTTAATTGCAGATTAGAGGAGATTTACACATATGTTTGATGGGTGATCCTGGTGTTGCCAAGAGTCAGCTCCTTAAGCATATAATCAATGTAGCTCCAAGGGGGGTGTACACCACTGGAAGAGGTAGTAGTGGAGTTGGTCTAACTGCTGCTGTTCAGAGAGATCCAGTGACAAATGAGATGGTTCTTGAAGGTGGAGCATTGGTAATGCCAGCTTCCATTTTGTAGTGATACAATTTCTTTTTATATTCCCTATTGTGATTATGTTGCACTTAAGTTAGCAAAAAATGTGGTAAAACAGTTAAACACAAGCAATGCTGTTAGTGCCTGCAAAATTAAAATGGTGAATGATTGTTTTCTCTAAATTATTTCCATAGTTCCTATATCAATACATCAATGTCCTCTGAACTGTATGTATCCAGCTGTTAATGTATGATGGAATATTCTGGATTTCAGGTGCTAGCAGATATGGGCATATGTGCCATTGATGAGTTTGACAAGATGGATGAATCAGATCGAACAGCTATACATGAAGTCATGGAACAGCAGACTGTTAGCATTGCCAAAGCTGGGATCACTACTTCACTGAATGCAAGGACTGCTGTGCTTGCTGCAGCTAATCCCGCCTGGTATTGTTATTTCTTTTCAACTAGGTGGTGACAGGTTCTTATTGATGGTCATGCATGTGGTTCCCAAAATCTAATTTTATCTACACTTTATTGTGAAGGGGAAGATATGATCTACGAAGAACTCCAGCTGAAAATATTAATCTTCCCCCTGCCCTCCTATCAAGATTTGATTTGCTGTGGTTAATCCTTGATCGAGCTGATATGGATAGTGATCTTGAAATGGCTAGGCATGTTGTCTATGTCCACCAAAATAAAGAGTCCCCTGCACTAGGATTTACTCCTCTTGATCCCTCTGTTCTTCGGTAATTACAGAAGGATTACTAACTGCTCTGATTTTTATTTATTCGTTTTTGTCATATTGCAGTTTATTGCATATATGATGTCCATTTGATTGCATGATTCTTTGACATCTCTCAGTTTCAAGTATGCTCTTCTTGCTTGTAAAAGAAAATTATTACAAAGTAAATTGCTTGGCATTTTTCCAGTGCCTATATATCTGCTGCAAGAAGATCATCTCCCAGTGTCCCAAGAGATCTGGAAGAGTATATTGCAAGTGCATACTCCAGCATTCGACAAGAAGAAGCCAAGTCTAGTACTCCCCATTCATACACAACTGTCAGAACATTGCTCAGTATTCTCCGTGTATCAGCTGTAAGTCCTTTTTTCTTTTAATTGTTGATTCTGCTTGATAATTTAAGTTTCTTTACATGTTGAATAAAAATTAAGTTCAGATGAGGT
>NC_029790.2:9048064-9048567 GCF_000816755.2 Arachis ipaensis | reverse complement strand
ATGGATTAGTGGTCTGTGTGTATGCTTAGATTGTCTCCAATTTCTTGACAGGCGCTTGCAAGACTCCGTTTCTCTGAAACTGTTGCTCAGAGTGACGTGGACGAGGCACTGAGGTTAATGCAGATGTCAAAATTCTCTTTGTACTCCGATGAACGTCAAAGATCTGGTCTGGATGCCATATCAGATATTTATTCCATTCTGCGTGATGAAGCTGCAAGGAGTGGCAAAACGGATGTCAGCTATGGTGATGCACTGAATTGGATATCTAGAAAGGTCAGTTCATAGTTCATACTACCCTATTTGGGCTATAAGTTTGACTGCTAACACGTGAGGTTGAAAACTAAAAGGACCCTAAAAATAATAACAAAAAGAATCTTACTTTATTGAATAAAGGGCCGTACACTACAAAAGCATTGACGTTATGAGGAGTGTAGGCAATCTTCAATATGAAGCCTATGGGTTTGTTTTAAAGATCATGTTCTAATCTTGTAAAGCCTGACTGC
>NC_029790.2:9037094-9046721 GCF_000816755.2 Arachis ipaensis | reverse complement strand
ATGGATTAGTGGTCTGTGTGTATGCTTAGATTGTCTCCAATTTCTTGACAGGCGCTTGCAAGACTCCGTTTCTCTGAAACTGTTGCTCAGAGTGACGTGGACGAGGCACTGAGGTTAATGCAGATGTCAAAATTCTCTTTGTACTCCGATGAACGTCAAAGATCTGGTCTGGATGCCATATCAGATATTTATTGCGTGATGCGTGATGAAGCTGCAAGGAGTGGCAAAACGGATGTCAGCTATGGTGATGCACTGAATTGGATATCTAGAAAGGTCAGTTCATACTACCCTATACCCTATTTGGGCTATAAGTTTGACTGCTAACACGTGAGGTTGAAAACTAAAAGGACCCTAAAAATAAATGTATGGCAGATAAGTCCCTCGTTTGATATCAAGTTTATTGATGCTTGATGAGGCAATCTGGTTTCAAGAAGCTAATATTAGAGTACTGGGCGCACTATTGGGAATCATGTTCGGTATTCTATATCTTTTACTCGTAGTTTGATTTTTGCCAACCCGTTGTAAGTTCCTTTTATTACGGAGAGTTGTTATTTTATTTTGGTTTAATTTATTCATCCCGTTTCTAAAACTTTTATGCTACAGCTAAGTTAGGGCTAGTGCAAATTAGAAGCACATTAGTTGCTTGTTCATTGTAAAATCTATTAAGGTGACAAACTATTTGACGCGGATTATGTTGATACTTTGTAACAGACGAAGGCAGGAATTGGGGAAAGAAAAACTATGTAGTAGGTTTCACAAGGTTTAAATTAATAATTTGAGTTAGCTATCTTATGGAGACGAGATATTTGACTATATTTGGGATTAACAAGTAATCTAAAAGTATTCTTTAAAGACATACAAAATGAAAAGTAATAAAAAAAATTATACACTCCTTGTCCCGAAACCTCTGCGAAGGGTTTGGAATGCAGAATTCCAAGGCTTGGCTGTGCACCATTGTAGTTGCAATCTCTACATTATCAGGAACAAATTTGTCTTCGAAGGTGATAGAATGCACCCAATTTGTGTCACCAACCAAATTGGAATCAGGAGCGACGAACTTTTGAACACTCCCCTACTGCGTCTAGTCCGTGCTATGCTGCTCATCCGTTGTACACCACCACCTCAGAATTGTCAATTTGTCAAATAGAATGTTGATGGTTCTTTCACAGCTAGCTTGGGCAGCGTTGCTTGTGGTTGACTCATCCTTGATAATTTGGTAGTTCATGCATACCTTTGGGGAATTCTTTGTGGTCTTCAGCTGTGGCAAATGATCATGGGAATGTGATTGTAGAATCTGACTCAACTACAGTAATTTACTTCATCAAGGATGGCCGTCTCCCTCGTCATCCTTGCGCTTCTTTGGTGGAAGATATAAAGAATCAGGCCGTAGCAAAAGATTTAAAGAGAAGAATAGAGGACCCGGAAAATAACGATAAAGAAAAGAAAGAATAATATAGTGTAAATGAGCTTATTGTCATGATATCTTAATTCTTAACAAGATAACAATCGATAAAGAAAAGAAAGAATAATATAGTGTAAATGAGCTTATTGTCATGATATCTTAATTCTTAACAAGATAACAATCGACGGAGGAAGTATGTGTTTGAAAAGCTAGAACATTTTATAAAGGAGTTGTGCAAATTTTACATAACAAAATATGGAGAAAGAATCCAAGTTTCAGTGTTGACTATTGAAAAAGAAACTATGATAAATCCACAACCTTAGTCTCTTCTGTTCCATTAGGTTTCAGCCTTTCAGTGTCAAAAACAATTGTTTATTAAGGCCTTCCTAGTTTGACCTAAAAAATAAAATAAAATAAGGGCTTCTTGTATATCTCTGCTACTTCAGTGAAGTTTGAGCTTCTACAAATAACATATGCACTTCAACAAGGTTAGCTAGTAAATCCTACCTAAAAAATATATTATATACCCCAAAATATATACCTACGAAACTACCAAGAAATACATAAATTTCACTCTCTAATGGCAACTCTATCGTGTACTTTTGTGATGGCTTCAAGCAAACCCTTTTTGTCAATGGGTTTGACTAAGTGATGGTCCATTCCAGCTTCTAATGGGTTTGTCTCTTCCTGAGTATTAGCAGTTAATGCAAATATAGGAATGTGAATGTTATACTCCTTCTCTATCTCTCTTATTAGCCTTGTTGCCTCGTATCCATTCATCACTGGCATCTGTTAAATCACAAAGAATAACACTAATCAGCTTCATTGTACCCATATGATATCTAGTAATACAATAGAAAACTTGGCAGTGACTATAATTAATTACCTGGCAGTCCATAAAGATGTAATCATATGGAAGATTTGGAAAATCTCTAGCTAGACCCTCTTTAACTAGCTCCACAGCTTGTTCACCATTCTCACATTTCTCAACAGAAGCACCAAGCTGTTCCAAAGAAGCAGAAGCTATCTTGCGGATCGTGTTATCGTCTTCAACCACCATAATTCTCTTACCACTCAAGGGCTTGTCACTGCTTCTTGGAACTTCACACTCTTTTGTTCCTCCTTGATCATGAGATTGATCTCCAATGGATTGTTGTGGTTCCTTCCCACTCCTTGACCTTGAAGTGCCGCACTTTTCTAGTTCAGCTCTTTGAATTGTACTTGAGGAAGCTAGTATTGACCCACTTCCTCTCATTGATCCATCACCATACTCTGGAAGAAGACTTAAAACTTGGAACAAAGAGGTACCATGTAATGGTTTATGAAGAACAATGTCATTGGGGTCATAATCATCCTCATTTAGGCTATTGAAATCAAGATTAGGAGAAATTGGATTCTCTAACCAAACAACTCTACAAGAAATACAAATGCCTCTCTTGAATTCAGATACCACCCTGCATAGTTCTTGAAATGGTCCTGCTTTTGCATCAATCACAATCAGGACGAATCCTTGGGTAGATTCGATTTCATCCATGGATGCACTCAAAGGGGCATTAGTAGAACCATGTGTTGCAGAACTAGAACTAGAACCTGAACTTAAGCTATTCAGACCCTTCTTTTTTATCTTATTGAGGGTATGAGACAGATTAGTCCACTGCTTAACAACCTTAACTTTGATCCCTTTTCTCTCTATGAACCTTTGTGTTGCTCTTCGGCGCTCTTCTCCTTGAATCAAGAGAACAACTCGAGATCCCTCGTGCCAAGAAGTGCTAGGGCCGCAGATAGGTATCTTGGGACTCAAGGAACACATGCTTGAACCAGAACTAGTAGCATGAATGGTTGACCTGTGTGATTGAGTTCTGTCAACTGGTTTAGATTCACTTTCTCTTGTGATATCATCTGTTCTTTTCTCACATACAGTGAGGTGCACATTGAACCTGAAACATGTTCCTTTTCCACCATTATCCTTCTCCACAATTCTAATATCTCCATGCATCAATCGAACCTAGATAGGGAGAAAAAAAAATCATGTTAGTTATTTCCTTATTAAGAGCTATTCCCTCCCTCCAAGAATAACTGTCTAATACTCAAATTGACAAAATTGTTACATAAAAAAATCAATGTACCTAAACATAATTTATATCAAAATACGTGTGTGACTATAGAAAGGTGCAAAATGGTTACATACCAAAGATCTCACACTGCCAAGTCCCAAACCAGTTCCACCATGGTCAATAGCAGTTTCTTTGACTTGGACATAATTCTCAAACACAGACTCATGCTTGTCTTTGGGAATTCCTTTGCCAGTATCTTCAACTTCAAATATGAAATCCATGGTATTACTAGGATCTGGTTGGGTTGAATTAGAAGCTTCTATGTCATCATCATTCCGTCGTTCATTATTTTTTCTTTTGATGAATAAGCATGACCAAGGTCTATTTTGGTTAGTAACCCTCATCATTGACATTGAGTTTTGCAATACAGGTTTCTGTGCCCTTACCCTAACTGCTATGTGTCCTTCATCAGTGAATTTAACAGCATTGTCTAATAAGTTGCATAAGACTCTCTTGAGTTTAACTCTGTCACCTTTTGTGTGTGAATATCTGTGAACTGAGTCATTGAAGGGTTCCAATACAATATCTACTCCTTTCTTCATAGCCACGTTATGGTAAGAATCAACTACCTCCTCTAAGAATTGGAACACATCAAATTCTTCTTCCTCAAGTTGCATTTCCCCTGCTTCAATCTTGCTTGCATCCAATATGGAATTCAGCATTCCTATTCATTGTATTTCAATGAAAATTAATTTCACAGTGCCATGAGAAGTAAATAAAACCGAATGTTAATCAAGTTAATATACCATTACACATGGATGATAAATATGTCTTTGTGAAACTGTTATATCTACATATAAAATATAGATGCTACTCTAAGAAACAAGAAATAATTTCATCAGATTTTATTAGTATATATTTTATAAAATATGAGTAATATAGATTTGCAAGGTCAAAAAGTTTAGGAAGTGATTTTAATATTGAAATGAGTTGCATCTTCCATGAGCAAAATCTTTTTATAGATGAACCTTTTTGGATTTATCTTATTATTAATGCAAATGACAGCAAACACAGTAACACAGAGGAATGTTAACAGTATTGATTGTTATATAATTTACTTTAATATATTATATGCAGGTGTCTTGTTGACTCTTGTAAGATGAAAAATAAAATAAATCAAGTACTTGCAATAAGGGTAATTAAGAGAAATAATTAAGCAATGTTACCTAGTAAATCCTTGGTACAAGAGTCCATTTGTTTGAGATTGGAGTTTAGTTCTGATGAAGAAGGGACAAGTTGTGAAGATGACAACTCTATCAAACCAGTCAGGGTTGCGAGGGAAGCACGAACATCATGGCATGCTGTCGCAAAAGCAATGCTCTTATTCTTACTCTTTCTCTCAGCTTCCTCCGTTGCTTCTTTTTGCTTCTTTACTGCCTTTTTCATAATTACAATGCTAATTGTGCCAATTAAGGACATAATCACCATGGCACTCAGTACCATCAACCCATATCTCTTAAATTCCTTTATGAAATTGATCATTGCTCCATTTTTTGGCACTCCCACAACATACACCTGAACACATTATATGTAAATAATCAACCAAGAAACTAAAGAATATAGAAAACTTGTGCTCCGATAAACATGTTCAAAGATAATCAATAAAAGAATATAATTGTTTTTTGTGTTTGTTATATTATATAAAAGATGATCAATAAAAAAGATTAAGAAGTTGTACCAATTTAATCCCCATTATCTGAATTGAGGAGCAGTGCATTAAATACTCAACGCCCTGAATCTTCAAAGTAGAAGCAACAACTTCACCATCATTTTTGCATGTAACTGAACCCTGATAATAACTAGTGTGATTATTCACATATTGAAACGAAACCGTGTTGTTCTTAGCAACAACCATATGAGTATTCTTGATCCCTTCTTGAAGCACTTGTCCATCTTTTGTAGCTAGATACAACATGGCACCTTGTTGGTGATGACTGATAACACTAGAGAAAAAACCAGTTATTTTTGTTGCTTGAACTCCAAGAGAGATCACTGAACCTGTTTTTGTGATTCTTGATGAACTAATGAACAAGAATTCTTGATCATTGCTAAACTTTTTTCCCAATGTGACAAATCCATCATTCGAACCATTTAGTGCTTTCCCAACCCAAGTTGTATTAACATAGGAATCAAATATTGTTGCATTCCCATATAATTTTCCATTGTCAGGATTCACCGGCTGAACATAATAATGCTTAGAAATAATGGAAGAAGATGTTGAACGATTTGAGTATATTGCGAGAGGTTGACCATGATCACCATTGTAGAATGAAAAAAAGTAACCTTCCATTCCTATGTATGAGATTTCGGCTAATTGAGGAACTGTCTCAAATGATTCAAATAATAATGGAGCAACCTACACCAGAAAATAAATAAAACAAACAAGGTTAGATTAAAATGCTGAAACAATAATATTTGTACTGATTAACATTAAATTAACCTTGGTTTTAATGTCAGAAAATGAGATGTTGGTAGCATGGAGAGCTGAATTTATAAATCTTGCTAAATTCTTGGAGGAATAATTCATGGGTTGTATGAGTGTTGTCAATGCCTCAATTTCTGACTGGAATTGAAAGAGAACTTTATGTGAATTTAAATTCACATGATACTCCAAGCGTGTAAACAATACATATGAACATAGTATCAATGACACAAGTAGAATAAAGTATGTCTGTCACAAAAAAAAAAACATATATAAGTATATTATCTTAAAAAAAAAAACTAAGCAATAACAAGCTTTATCATTTTGTTTTGTTTAGTAAAAAATATCAATTGAATGGTAAATAATTAACAAAAAATTATTAAGTGGTAGTAAAATACCAGTATGAGAAAAAATGAACAAGACGGCTTCATTGGTCATGTAATGAGGAACAATGTGTATCTTTGTTCTGTGAATTACAAACTTCATCAACTCACTCACGTGTATATATATATAAATATAAATAATTATAATGTAGGATAGATTTTTTCTGAAAGTTTTCCTACAAAAATATAGGAGAAGATCTTTTTTATTTTGTTTCTTTATTTGATATGATATGATTGATTGATTGATTTTAGAAAATATTTTATGTGTGGACCAGATCTTGTGACAATTAACTAACTGAAATAATTGATTTTATATTCTAATAGTATAATCTAAGTTGTTAAGTTCTTAAACAATACTCATATCACCTAAAATAAATTAATAAGGTAGTTGGATAAGTTAAGTTCAACTTAATTCAAACGATACATACAAATGAAACAACGGCTATAGAGATGAAATTCTATAACATAGTATAAGGTCCTCAATTAGATTAAAAATTAAATATCAAACTTAAGATATATATTAATGTGCTCNNACTTACTATTGAAATATGAGTAAATGTCTTTTTCGGTTCTTAACCATTTGTTCGATGGACTTTTCACTCTCTAAAAAATTTAAACATTCAAATCGGTCCCTATCTACTTTGGTATATGTCCCAAATAGAAGATAGTCCCTGGTTAGGGACCGGAAAGGGCATTTACTCAAAGTAGATAGGAACTGGAACGTACATATATCAAAGTAAATAGAGACCAATTTGTGTGTTTAAATTTCTTAGAAAGTGGGAAGTCCATCGAGCAAATGGTTATGGATCAAAAAGGACATTTACTCTTAAAATATTGATTATAATTTTTTTTTATTAACATGTTTTCCTTGTTTACGCGATTGGATAAAATAAGGAATAAAGATATAAATGAGAGAGTTGGAGTAGCACCCATTGTGGAAAAGATGGTTGAATCGCGTCTCAGGTGGTTTGGACATGTGAGAAGAAGACCGATAGAACATCCAGTCACGAGGGTGGATGAGATGGAAGATGGACAAAGAGCGAAAGGCAAAGGAAGACCTAAGAAGACCATCCATGAGTTGGTCAAACGAGATCTACATGTAAACGGTCTCTCTGTAGACATGATACATGACAAAGCACAATGGCATCGTTTGATTCATGTAGCCGACCCCACTTAATGGGACAAGGCTTTGTTGTTGTTGTTGACATGTTTTCCTTGTTATTAAGCTATTCACCTTTCAGTTTCTCAATTATTTTATGCTCATGAGTGAGCAGGGACGGATCCAAAAATGATATTATGGAGGGCCAATAACACATATAATATTAAAAATTATGTAAAAAAATTATATAATATAAGATGTATTATAAAAATATACGGATAGAGAATATATTTTAAAGTAAAAAAAGTATGTGTATACTTTTACTAACGAAGTGATCGATTCTTCGTATCATAAAATTTACCGATAATAGAATTTGTGTCAAAATTTTTAGCAATTTTTTTTCAATATAATTAAAAGACAATTAGCAAGAAATTCATCTTTTATTTTGTTTCTAAGTTATTTTTCACAATATTCATAGTCTCTTAATTATAGCAATTGAAACAGAGAGAATTAATACCAAACGAATAAAAAAAACAGCCACAAGAAGAAAAAGAATTCACTTTATGAGATTTAAAATTTTTTATTTAATTAAAAAATATTAGTAATAATATCTTTTTCAGATTTTTTTAATATTGTTACTTATGTTTTAAATATTAAAAATTATTAATATTTAAATTAGACTGAACTTTTATTTATATTAGACTAAATACTAAATATTTTAAAAAAAAATAAATTATACATAATAACTTATTACTATTAAAAAAAGTTGAGGGGCCGAGACCGCCACTCGCCCCCTTATATCCCTCCCTGTGAGTGAGGTTCAAAACTTCAAATCCAATGAAGGAATGCTTCCTCTGATCTCTGCAAAAAGGAGTTTTTTTTTTCCTTCAATATGTTTTGTCTTCTTTTACAACTGTTTAGAATTTAAGTAGAAGCTTATATCACATGCAGCTTCATTACTCAAGATTGTTCAACATTAATATTTAAGCCATTGGTATTAACCTTTCTTGTTTTTTTTTCCCCTCTAAAACCATCATTGTGTTTTAGCTTTTAATTAACATCTTAGATTCAGACAAAAACTTGATAATTAGGAAGAATATGATATTTTCCCAATTTATAGCTTTTAAGATATGATTTTTATTTTTACATAAAAATATTTCTACTATTGGATTGGAATAAATTGTTATATTATTAATTAAAATATTTAATTTTTGACAAAATAGCTTTTAAAAAAACTAATATTTTGATTCTTTAATTTAATAATGATCTCAATTTGACAAAATAAAGTAATAAACTAAATATAGGAAGAAATATTCAAAAATTTTTACAAGCCTATTAAAAAAATTAGATCTTTTTATCTTTTAAATATGATGATTTTAATTTTTAAGTGAATCTTTTATGACAATTTTTTTTAGTGAAGGGTAAAAGATAACAATTAAAAAAAAAAACTAACAACAAAATCTTATGTAATTAAGTGGAGTCAATTACATAAATCAAATGATGCTATTAAATTTTATCATAAATCATGTCTAGAGACTACAATGAAAAAGAACAATAAATAAAAAAATAAAAAAAATATACAAATAAAACTTTTCCTCCAAATTAATTTTTTTAATACTAAAACGTTTTTCTTTTTACTGGAAATAATGAACAAACAAAAGAAAGAAACAAAGAAACGCCCACTTAAGAAAAGCTGATCAAATCAAAATGCATAACTCTTCCAAAAGTGTCCCAAGGGTATAGCTACTCGAAATACTAAAATTAAAGGGGCATACGGCCCGGCTTCCCCCAAAACCCAGCCCGACCTAGAACGTCTTAGAAACTAATTTGGTGTAATTTTATTAGGTTTAGGATCAGATAAAGTTTTTAAAAATAGACCCGATTATTATTTCAGGTCAAGTCTGAGTCAAGACAATTCCGACTTCATTTGATCCATATGCGCTCTAAGGGAACTAAAAAATGTATATATGTTTTAAATTAATTTTAGTATTATGTTATATTAATTATAAGCTTATTGTTTTATTTTTAATCACACTTGTTGAATTAGAAAATAGATCAAAAAAACATCAAATTAGAATTTATGAACAAATTCAAGTTCAAATATAGATATCAACTTTTCGATAACAAGTTTCTTCTTTATAAATAAGTGCATCATAAATAAATTTTTTTATAAATAAATTTCTTTATAAATTATTGTTAAAGTTTTA
>NC_029790.2:9012963-9036450 GCF_000816755.2 Arachis ipaensis | reverse complement strand
AAAGTTCGATTTTTATCCGGTTTGGACTCGATATAGTTGTGGCCCGAAAATATTTAGGTTTTATCGGGTTTAAGGCCGGGTTAAAGTCTAAAAAATAGACCCAGTGTATATTTTGTGTCGAATATAGATCAAGATAAACCTAATTTCATCCGATTCATGAATACCCCTAACTAAAACGATTGTTTGTTCTAATAGATTGATAAAATTAAATATTTCTATAACTTTTTTTTGAGATTATTTAGAGCATGTATATGACAATTAAGGGATTAGTTTAAGTTGTACATGCAGTTTTTTCACTTATGAGAAAATTATATTTATCTTTTTTTGGTGCTCTAACAGTATTTTATCTCCCTTCTTTGGACATGACTCATTCCATAAACTTTTTTTTTTATTTTTTTTTCTAGAGTAGAACTCGCCTGAATTTTAAGTAGGGAGAATTCTAAGGAAGAGGATGGCAATTTTTCGAATCTTCGTTCCAAGAATTGATGGTAGCCTACGGCCTACCTACAAGAAATTATGAGAAATATAAGGATTAGAGTTTGATAATATATTCTGAATGTGTATTTATAGTGCTCGAGTGAATGAAAGATCTTAATAAAATTTGAATGAAATCTCTCTGGATTTATTACTAATCTAATTGTGATATGTATCAGATATTACTTCTTATGAACCACCATTTAAAAAACACGATTCTTGGGCTAGTAATAGTCCTAGGCTAAGTTGAGGAATTAGGCCATAACACTTTTATTAGGAGTTAATATTTAATTTGATTCTTGAAATTTAAGATTGGATTTAATTAATTCTTAAAATTTTAATTGATTTAATTTAGTCCCTAATTTAAGTTAGTTTTTAAGTTAATTTCTGTAAATGACATGTTGACACATTAACTTGTTAAGATTTTGACTTTTTATTTATGTTTTATGTGACTAAGATCTATTAGACTTTCTAAAAGTTTGATTGGCTCTAAAACATTTTTGTGAAGATGATAATAACAAGTTCAATTTAAAAATTTTGTAACTTTGTGAGCAACAATCAAGGTTTTGAAACTCTAATAAATCTTGATCATATAGAATTTGGGTAAGAAATCCAAATCACAACAAGTTAATGTACTAAATCAACACGTCGTTAACGAGGATTAGCTCAAAGTTTAATGTAAGTTATGATTATAAATTTTCAAGTCTAATTTGAGTCCATTGAAATTTTAAGGGTCAAATTAAATCCAATTTCAAATTTCAAAGGTCAAATTAAGTATTAACTCCTTCTTTTGTTTCAGTTAAATTGTTAGAAAAAAAATTGTTAGAAAAAGAGTTTTTTAAGGAAAAGTATTAGTGTATTTGGCAAAATTTTGATAATAAAAGTAAGAGCATTAAATCAACTTGAATTTTTTATTTTATTTTTTTATTCATTATCATTTTCTTATTTTAAAATTAATTAATTTGTACTTCAATTAAAAAATGAGTTATATATATATATATATTTTGAAAAGCATTCAAAATGCTAAACAATTAGGTTAGTTCAGTGGTTGTCAACTTGGTCTTCTTTTCAAAAGAGTCAAGTTCTACTCCCACTCCTTGCAATACATTTTTTCTAATTTCACAACCCGCATGACCATTGACTGCGTTGTTGATCGGTTCTGGTCCGTGTCGGCTTTGACCGGTTCATTTTTTTAAGCGGTCAGTATACTAAATCGGATCGGTATAAGGTTCGGTTCACCGGTTTTTCAGTTGAACTGGCCGGTTCGGTCCGATTTTTACAACTATGCACTCGTCTATTTAAGCAAAAGCTAAGGGTTTGAATTTCACTTTGTACAGCAACCCATTAGCTAGGACACCCTTAATCCAAGATTCAAAAAAAAAAAGAAAAAACATATTTTTAAAATTTTTTTACTTAAAAAATATTTTAAACATAAAGAAACTGCAGCAGACAGTTTCTGAAGGAGCATAAACATGTATAAACCGTTGGAGGGTGTTATACGAAAATGGAGGCTTATGAAATTTCTGGGAGGGAGCTGTAGATTATACATGGCTAAACTCTCTATATACAGCAGTGGAGGGCAAATGTGAAGTAGTTGAGTGCCATTCTTCACAAGAGGGTGAGGAGAGTTTTCTATTTTTATGGCAGTTAAATATTTAACTTAATCATAAATAAGTTCCGAATTAAAGAATTAACATATTTTATTTTGTCAAATATTACATTTTCTTATATCTTAATATATATATTAAGATATAAGAAAATGTAATATTTGACAAAATAAAATATGTTAATTCTTTAATTCGGAACTTATTTATGATTAAGTTAAATATTTAACTGTTGTAAAAATAGAAAACTCTCCTCACCCTTTATTGCGAAGAATGACACTCAATTACTTCACATTGGCCTTCCCTACTGTATATAAGAGTTTAGTTATGTATAATCCGTGACTTCCTCCCACATATTTCATAAACCTCTATTTTCGCATAAACCACTATACCGCAATTTATACATGTTGAAGGTTGTGGTAGGCTTAGAAAAGGGGGGTTGAATCTATGCCTTTCTTTTAAGTTACTGAACTGACCATTTAAAAATAGTGTTTGAATTTTGATTCTGTTTGAACTCAACAGTAGAAATTTATGAGACAATTTATTTTTATCTCATGAATATCAAAAAACAGAACAGTGCAGAGAAAGGAATAGCTAACACCAGCATGTATCCTGGTTCGGTTGCCTTGTGCTATGCAACCTACATCCAGTCTCCTCCACAACAATGGAGGAATTTTCACTATAGTTAACAGTATTACATACACCAATTCCACAGGATTGACACAATCTTTTCACACTCAAGTTCTAACCTAACTTGACATTGGCTATGCTAATACCTAACTATTCACTCTTAGTGCTAACCCAACTAAGAAAGGGATACCTTACAGGTACAAGATACAAGTCATGAACATACCTAAAGAAATCTGAAAATAACTCTAGGCTTTTCTCTCAAGTGTATCACTCAGCCTTTTTCCACTCATGGCTTTTTCTTTATCTCTCTTATTATGCCTTTTCACTCAAGAAATTACAGAAAGATAAACATTGAAAAGTACATTACAATCAGTAAAACATGAAGGAGATTAACTTCATCAACAGCCTCTTTGCTATGTGAAAAACCAGATTAGCAAGCCTCTGATTCAGTTCTTCATACTGGCGGAATGCACCTTTGACTAGGAAACACTGTCCAGTTAGATGAACTTCTTCAAAGACCTTTTCTCATAACATACACCTCAAGAACACTGGTTTTCTCTCCTTGACTTCTGAATGAGCAGCAAGCCTCTTTTATCTCCTTGCATATTGCTGGGTTCACCTTCCTAGGTCAACATCTTGAGCCTTGAGCTTCACCAACCCAGCCGTTCACCTTTTTCCCAGTAATCTTCAAAATAGAAACTTTGCTTCTGACTTCTCTATCCTAACCGAAATCCATAAAGCAGCAACCACAAGAGTCTTCCAATGGTCAACTTAATCTGAACCCTTGAAAACCAACTTGGTCCCCAAGACATGTTTGAGACTGTGGATTTACCGCAGAGAAGAACAGAAATCCTCTTTTCCATATAGCTCAAAACGGAGTGACAGAGAGTTGAAGATGAAGAGAAGAAAGTGTGTTGCATGTAAGAGGAAATGGGTTACCTTTAACCTAAGCTTGATATGGTTTGAATTTTGCTGATTAGACTTCTGCGTTTCAAGCTTGGACTTTCTCTTTCTTGCTTTTTTGATGATCACCTTAGGGAAGAAGCTTTCTCTTTCTCTTTCTTACTTTTCTGAGTTTTGTGATTTGACTAAGATAGAGGAGAGAATAACATTGCTTTGGTAGTGAGACCAAATTGGAGGGATTTGAAATTGAGTTGGGTTTGGATCGGATATCCATTAAGCAACCCATTTGGCCCATCTGACTTCTTTTTTTGCTTTTTCTTGGGCTTCTATTTTTGCTTTCATCCCACCATCCGTGCTATTTGCTTTTCATTCCATTTGGGCTATAAAGTTGAATTTTGGCCTGCAACAATAAATAATTAGTAATATGCATTTATAATTAATCAACACAAATTATTTATTTTGCCCAAAAATAATGTTTGTCATCACTAATTGATTTAGTTAATTAACTCAACAATCTCCCCCTTGATGACAAACATAATCAAATAATAACCAAAAGGAATTGAATTTTAGTAAAGTTAGAAAACTTCCCTTTGATTGAAGTTACTTGATTTTGTGTTGCTCCCCCTTTCTTTTTCAAGAGTAGCTCCCCCTGGATTTATGCTTTCCTCTTTGTTCCTGTTTTACATTGTACTTAAAGAGAGCACAATAAAAAGCTACACACATTTATCTTGTCTAAGGGATATCAAACAAACAACACAACATAATCATCCCAACATCAAGCTAATACCAGCAACAAAAAATTCAACATGTGAAAACAAGTTTTAATGCAGTAATCAGACAAAAAATCCCAAAAGAATAATAGTAGCAAATGGAATAATAGTAGCTGTAGCAATGCCAATAAAAATTCAATAAAAATTCATAGGACAATTTCACCATTCCCTATTCTCCTATTGATATCCCTATTATCCTATTGCTATTACTCCCCCTTTTGTCATCAAGGGCGGATAATAAGTAAGATCAACAAAAACAACTTCGTGAATCCTGCAGGAAAGAGTTAGAGCACAGTTCAAAGTACTAACTAAACTATCAAAAAGTGCAGTAGTATTTAGAGTTATTACAATCATCCAAGATAAAAAAACAGTTCAACAGTAGCAAAAGAAACAGAGTTCATGAGACAAAAAGAGAGCAGCAGCAGTTTTCATGAGACAAATCTAGGCGTCAGAACCATTCCCCTCCGAATCAGCTTCCTCTTCAACATCAGTGGCAGGGTCTTCATCCTTTTGAAGGTTATCAATGAAAGTCATAAACACAGCCACTCTATCCCTTGATTTCCTTAGGAAATTCTCATGCTTGCTAGCTAGCTTCCTTTGTTCCTTGCTCATGGCAATTATATGATTTGATTGGGAGACAAACTCCTGAACAACATCCTTGACCACATTCAGCAGAGCGGATTTCTTCCCTGTAGAGATGGAAGTACCGTCGGTGGAAGGAGTAGGAGATTCCTCAGGGACAAAGTCATCATCTTCATCATCTAAGACTACCCTTTCAGATCTAGTGGGTCCTTTTTGCTGTTTCACTGCACCACCCCCTTTTAGATAGGAATGTCTATTTTGATAAACCTCATTGGTCAAGTCAACACCAAAATACTCAAAAATGCAAGTTAGAAACATGCCATAAAGAAGTGCTTTATCTTTTTCACTCCTAACAAAGTTAAACATGTATCTAACCATCAAATATGCAGATGAAATTTCAGTTCTGGTGAGAAGGGCATATAAAACAAGAGTATCAGTATAGGAAACCCTTTGATATGAACCACTTTGAGGAAGAATAATGTGGTTGACCATTCGGTGCAACTGAGCACGCTCATATCCCAGGGCTTTGTGAGTGGGTGTGATGCCATCAATTAAGGAAACATGTTCACAGATGTGAGCCAATGCATCATTGTAGAAAATACCAACACCATCATCCTACTTAACTGAAGTGTAAGCACAAGGCCCAACATCAGTATACTTCAATGCATCACTGATAGTTTCATTGTTTAACACTATGTCTCGGCCCTTTACATATGAGTGAGCAGTGCCTTCATGATATGTCATGTTGGCATAAAATTCTTTGACCAATAAGGGATAAATAGGCTTTTTGATGTCAAAATGGTGATTCCAGTCCAAAAAAAATCAAGTTATCCACAAACGGAAAACCTTTTCTTTTTAAAGATGGCAAATCAGCTAGAAAAGATGGACACAGGGTATGTACTGAATAACCCCTTCATAAAAATCACTGTTCATGGTAGATTTGAATCTATAGGGGTTATAGTTAGAATGAGAGGTCAAAAAATGAGTTTTGTGATAAAAAAGGCCAATGTCTGGTTCTTTAACTGATTTAAGAGGAACTCGAGCTTTACCTCATTGAGAGCACATAGGAACCGACCTGGATTTAGGTTGAGTTGGCTCGGGAACTGGTTCCTCAGCCGCCGGACGTTTGCCTTTGGAAGAGCTTGATTTTGAAGAATCAGGTTTTGAGGAGCCTGGTTTGGAAGGCGTCGCCTTTGGTGGTGGCGTCGGCTTGGCAGAGGCAGGGAATCTTGGTGTGGTTTTGGTCCGCGCCATGGGAGCAGTTCTTGGAGGGGAGGTAGGAGGAGAAGGAGAGGGTGTGAAGGTTTGGTCTTGGGAGCGAGTTGATGGTTTGGTGGAACGCTTGAAGATTTTCTCACGATGAGGCCTTTTAGCCAGGGTTTTCGTCCTCATTTGGTAAGTTTTAGGCTTTTGAGGGAAGAGAAATAGTAAAGTGAGTGGGAAGAAACCGAAGGGTTTGAGGAGAAGTTATGGAGGGAAGAGATGGAGTGTTGGTAACCGTACCCAAAAGAAAATTTCTCAAACCATGCAACTGCATCACCACTGATTTGACTTGAAAAGACATGACCTCATAAAAGAAAGATTTTATTTGATTTTAAAATAAAACAGAAAATTAATTTTAAACTTTGAAAACTTAAAAAATAAAATCAAACTGAAACCCTTTTTGGACTAGAAGACATTAAATGAAATCCCTTTCAAAAAAATTACACACACAAGCAAAAAAAAAATATCAACCAAACAAAAAATGTAATATTCATATTTGGGCCCAGAGATGGTTGGATTTAAGGAAACACATTGGACCACTCTAGATCTGACTTTTTTAGGTTGGCCCAGATTAACTTTCACTTGAAACAAGCTCAGAACACGCTGATTAAGGGGAACGTTCTTCTTCTGCCCAGAATTGTCTCATACCTGTTTATGAGACAAAATGCTCCAGCAGAAACATCAGCAAATATTAAACAAATAATCATAACTCAAAATTCCTAAACTAGTCCTAAGCATGTATAATCTGTCCTCAGCAAGTGGTTTTGTGAAAATATCTGCTAATTGCTCCTCAGATTTAACAAATTGAATGCTAATATCCCCCTTTTAGATATGTTCTCTTATTGAGTGAAAATTCACTTCAATATGTTTAGTCCTAGAGTGCAAAACTGGATTTTTAGAAATATTAATGGCACTCATATTATCACACATCAAGAGAATATTTTCAGCATTTAATTTGTAATCGGCAAGCTGTGTTTTTAACCATAAAAGCTGACAACAACAAGAAGAAACAGATATATACTCAGCCTCTGCAGTGGATAAGGCCACTGTTGGTTGCTTCTTACTTGACCAAACATTTAATGACTTTCCAAGGAAGCAACATAGGCCTGAAGTGCTCCTTCTATCAACTCTATCACCGGCAAAATCTGCATCACAATAACCAATGCAGAAAGATGTGACTCTTTTGGTTTGGATTAGAACTTAGAACACAATCCAATACTTTGTACAATATCGGGTCTAGAGGAAGTTAAGTACATAAGAGAACTAATCATTCCTCTATACCTAGTCTCATCAACATCTTTCTCAGTTTCTCCCTTATCTAATTTTGAATTAGGATGCATGGGAGTTCCCATGGGTTTGGCATTTTTCATACTAAATTTCTTAACTAATTCCTTGGCATACTTCTCTTGATGAATGAAAATACCATTTTCAGTTTGTTTAATTTGCAGCCCAAGGAAAAAATTAAGTTCACCCATCATACTCATGTCAAATTCACTTGTCACGAGTTTTCCAAATTCAGAACAAAGGGATTCATTGGCTGATCCAAAAATAATGTCATCAATATATATTTGGACTAAAATAAAAGAATCATTAGAATTCTTGATAAATAGAGTTGTGTCAGTGGTGCCTCTTTGAAAACCATTTTTCAAAAGAAAAGAGCTAAATCTCTCAAACCAAACTCTAGGAGCTTGTCTTAAACCATAGAGAGCTTTAGATAATTTGAAAACATGATTAGAATGCTCTTTATTTTCAAAATCAGGAGGCTACTCCACATACAGTTCTCTATCTATCACACCATTCAAAAATGCACATTTCACATCCATTTGATATAATTTAAAACCACAAAATGCAACACAAGCTAAGAGAAGTCTTATGGCTTCCATTCGGGTAACAAGGGCAAATGATTCATCAAAGTATATTCCTTCTTCTTGGTCATATCCTTGTGCCACCAGCCTTGCCTTGTTTCTTGCAATGCTACCATCTTCTCCTAACTTGTTCCGAAATATCCACTTGGTGCCGGTCACTTTCTTTCCACTTGGCCTAGGAACTAAAGTCCACACTTGGTTCTTCTCAAACTCTTGGAGCTCATCTTCCATTGCCTTTACCCAAGAAGGGTCACCAAGGGCTTCCTTGATGTTTTAAGGCTCCATTTGAGAGAGAAGGGCAATGTTTGTTCCTTCACTTGCCTTTCTTGTGGAAGATCGAGTTCTAACCCCATGAGAGACGTCCCCAATAACAAATTCCTCAGGATAATTCTTCAAAAATCTCCATTCACGAGGTCTGGTGGACTTGGAGGCAGATTCAGTCACCAAGGGATTCTGGGTGTTGCTGTTTCCAGGATCTCCTTCAGATTCATGAGACATAATGGAATTGTCTCTCGAATTTTCAGCAGTTGCAGTTTCTGGTTCAGCTTGACCAGAATTTTCTTTTTCATGATTTTGAGCAGTTTCATCTTCCTTTTGAGCTTGATTTCCTGCATCACAATCTTCCAAAATACTTTGCACCAAGTTAGTATCACAAAATGTAACATGTATGGACTCTTCAATAATCCTAGTATCTTGATGATAAACCCTATATGCTTTACTAGTTGTGGAATATCCTACAAACAAACACTTATACGCCTTTGGATCAAATTTACCCAAATTATTCTTGTTATTTAAAACAAAGCATTTGCATCCAAAGATGTGCATGTAGTATAAGTTTGGTGGGTAACCTTTCCAAAGTTCATAAGGGGTTTTCTTCAAAAATTTCTTTATGATTGTTCTATTTAAAATGTGGTAAGCCGTGTTAACCGCTTCAGCCCAAAAAATTTTTGGAACATTACTCTCACAAAGCATAGCTCTTGTCATCTCTTGTATGCTTCTATTTCTTCTTTCCACAACACCATTTTGTTGTGGTGTTCTTGGACAAGAGAAGTTGTGAGATATTCCAAATTCCTCACAAAAGGATTCAAATAAGTTGTTTTCAAATTCAGTTCCATGATCACTTCTTATAGGAGAAATCTTTAAATCCTTTTCATTTTGAATTTTCTTGCAAAAAGGTTCAAAGGCCGAAAAGGCTTCATTTTTGTGTGCAAGAAATAAAACCCAACCAAACCTAGTATAGTCATCCACAATCACTAAACCATAATGTTTACCACCTAGGCTTTGAGTTCTTGTTGGACCAAATAAATCAATGTGTAGCAACTCAAGTGGTCTTTTAGTAGAGATGTCTTCCTTTGGTTTAAAAGAACTTTTTGTTTGTTTTCCCATTTGGCAAGCATCACAAGTGATGTCTTTGTCAAATTTTATCAAAGGAAGGCCTCTTACTAATTCTTTCTTTACAAGTTTGTTTATTTGAACCATACTTGCATGGGCCAATCTCTTGTGCCATAACCACTTTTCAGATTCTTTAGACTGAAGACAAGCTACATTTTGATCCTTTAGTTCATTAAGAGTAAGTCCATACATATTATTAAAATGCTTGACAACAAACATCACTTCATTTGTCTTTTCATTAATAACACAACATTCAAGTCTTTTGAAAGTCACTAAATATCCTAAATCACACAGCTGACTTATACTAAAAAGATTGTGCTTCAAACCACATGCCAAAAGTACATCATCAATGAAAGTAGATTGTTCATTACCTACTTTTCCAACAGCAATAATTTTACCTTTACCATCATCTCCAAAGGTCACAAAACCTCCATCATACTTATTTAGTTTGATGAAGTAAGTTGACCTTCCAGTCATGTGCCTTGAACATCCACTATCCATGTACCACATGTCCTTTTTGTTCTTGCATGCTAGGCAAATCTGCATGAAGAGTTTCAAGTAGCCTTAGGTATCCAAATTAATTTGGATCCTTTGAAGTTAATCCATCTTGGTTGCCCAAGTGCATTGAAATCACAAACAACATTGTAAATTTTGTTTCCCACAACTCTCTTTTCAATGAAACATTGTGCATATGATGACCAAATTTCTTACAATTTACACAATGATTTTCTGATGTGTATCGCTGAAATTGAGGTGAGTTGCTTTGCTGGAAATGATTAAAAGTTTGAAATTTTCTGGTTTTTGGAAGAGGTGCATTTCTTTTGACAAATTGATTTTTATTAAAATTGTTCCTCTTAACTAAAACATTTTCACCATAATTTTTTTTGAACTTTTGGACTTTTCGAATATGAGATTTTGTTGTAAAATGGTGGTTTCTTGAAAGCAACCTCATTTTTCGAAATGTACCCCAAACCTGGCCTATTTGAACCAGGTTCGGTTCTTGGTGAAGGTTCAGTTTCACTTGTGTATACTTCATCAAGTTTTTCTTCAAAAGTTGGAACATATCCAATACCAGATTTGATTGGTGTGGATTTAATATTTGATGAAGAAGCCACAAATTTTATAGAGGAATCATTAAAAACTGCATCTTCCTTGGCTATGTAACCTAAACCAGATTTTTCAAATAATGGTCTTTGACTTGCAAGTAATTTGTCCAAGTTACTAGAACTTTAAGCAAATTTTGCTAAGTCACCATTCAACCTTTTAATCATATCATTTAATCTTTCATTTTCAGCAATTAACTCATGAGAAGGATCCACAATGTGTTTTCCTTTTAATTTTTCAAGTTCAGATTTTAGAAATCTGTTTTCTTCAATGATGTCCAAAGCATATTCAGTTTTCTTCACCTTTTCTTTTAAAAAATCATTTTCAGCTCTTAACACATCTCTTTCAGATCTGCATTCATTGTACTTGTCAAGCAGTTTTGAGGTGTTTAAAGTGAGATCATCAATAATAGCATGTAAATCATCAATGGTCAAATCATAATAATTTACCTCATCAAGATTGTTGTTTCCAGCCATGAAGCAGTCTTTATCTCCACCTTTAGATTCTTCTTCTTCATTTGAGTCATTCTCAAGATCTTCCCAAGCTGCCATGAGCACTCTCTTCCTTTTCTTCTTTCCTTTGTCCTCCTTTTTGAGCTTTGGACAGTTTAGCTTGAAATGTCCAGCCTCCTTGCAATGATGGCACGTCACCTTGCTCAAGTCGATCTTGTGCTCCTTTGAGCTTGAACCCTTGTATTTGCCCTTGTTCTTCATCGTCCTTCTAAATCTCCTAGCAAAAAACAAAAGCTCATCATTTGAAATACCATTACTAGACTCACTCTCTTTTGGTTCTATTTGTGACTTGAGGGCTATTTCCTTTTTCTTTGAGTCTGTGTTTGTGTGTGTGGTTTCATAGGCAAGAAATTTTCCTCTCAGCTCATCATAGGTTATGGGACTTAGGTTGTTGCTCTCGGTTAGGACAGTGGCAGTGGTTTACCATTATTTTATAAGGCTTCTAAGGAGTTTTCTCACCAAGGTTTGTTCTGCATAGTTTGTACCCATAGCATCAAGGTTGTTGATTATGATTTAGAATCTCTCAAACGCTTCATCAATGCTTTCTCCATCCTTCATGTTAAACATCTCGTACTCTTTTCGCAGCATATCAATCCTCGTTTCTTTGACTTGTTTAGTGCCTTCGTGTGTAACCTGGAGTTTTTCCCAGATTTCTTTGGCTGTCTTGCATCTAGACACCTTCCGGTACTCTTCAAAGCTGATAGCATAGTGAAGAAGGTTGATTGCTTTAGCATTCAGCTCCATCTTCTTCTTATCGTCTTCATTCCATTCAGCTTCTTCTTTTGGAGTCACCACTCCATCAGCACTTGTTTTTATTGGGATCTTGGGACCACTCACAATAATCTTTCATATGTTGTAGTCAATGGATTGGATGAAGATCCTTATCCTTTCTTTCTAGTAGGCATAGTTTTTTCCGTTGAAGAAAGGTGGCCGGTTGTTTGATTGGCCTTCAGTGAGGGTGTAAGCAACTATGGTTGTGCCCAAGTTGTTCACCATTGGATCTTTGCTCCAAGCGGTTAAGCTTGATTCTTGAGACCTTAGCTCCTGATACCAATTGAAGGTTGTGGTAGGCTTAGAGAATTGGGGTTAAATCTATGCCTTTCTTTTAAGTTACTGAACTGACCCTTTAAAGTTTAAACACAATGTTTGAATTCTGATTCTGTTTGAACTCAGCGGCAAAAATTTATGAGACAATTTATTTTTGTCTCATGAATATCAGAAAATAGAACAGTGCAGAGAAGGAAATAGCTAACACCAGCATATATCCTGGTTCGGTTGCCTTGTACTATGCAACTTACGTCCAGTCTCCTCTACAACAATGGAGGAATTTCCACTATAGTTAACAGTATTACATACACCAATTCCACATGATTGACACAATCCTTTCACACTCAAGTTCTAACCTAACTTGACATTGGCTATGCTAATACCTAACCATTCACTCTTAGTGCTAACCCAACTAAGAAAGGGATACCTTACAGGTACAAGATACAAGTCATGAACATACCTAAAGAAATCTGAAAATAACTCTAGGCTTTTCTCTCAAGTGTATCACTCAGCCTTTTTTCACTCATGACTTTTTTTTATCTCTCTTATTATGCCTTTTCACTCAAAAAATTACAGAAAGATAAACATTGAAAAGTACATTACAATCAGTAAAACATGAAGGAGATTAACTTCATCAACAGCCTCTTTGCTATGTGAAAAACCAGATTAGCAAGCCTTTGATTCAGTTCTTCATACTGGCGGAATGCATCTTTGACTAGGAAACACTGTCCAGTTAGATAAACTTCTTCAAAAACCTTTTCTCAGAACATACACCTCAAGAACACTGGTTTTCTCTCCTTGACTTCTGAATGAGTAGCAAGCCTCTTTTATCTCCTTGCATGTTGCTGGGTTCACCTTCCTAGGTCAACATCTTGAGCCTTGAGCTTCACCAACCCAGCCGTTCACCTTTTTTCCAGTAATCTTCAAAATAAAAACTTTGCTTCTGACTTCTCTATCCTGACCGAAAGCCATAAAGCAACAACCACAAGAGTCTTCCAATGGTCAACTTAATCTGAACCCTTGAAAACCAACTTGGTCCCCAAGGCATGTTTGAGACCGTTGATTTACCGCAGAGAAGAACAGAAATTCTCTTTTCCATATAGCTCAAAACGGAGTGACAGAGAGTTGAAGATGAAGAGAAGAAAGTGTGTTGCATGTAAGAGGAAATGGGTTACCTTTAATCTAAGCTTGATATGGTTTGAATTTTGCTGATTAGACTTCTGTGTTTCAAGTTTGGACTTTCTCTTTCTTGCTTCTTTGATGATCACCTTAGTGAGGAAGCTTTCTCTTTCTCTTTCTTACTTTTCTGAGGTTTGTGATTTGACTAAGACAGAAGAGAGAAGAACGTTACTTTGGTAGTGAGACCAAATTGGAAGGATTTGAAATTGAGTTGGGTTTGGATCGGATATCCATTAAGCAACCCGTTTGGCCTATCTGACTTCTTCCTTTGCTTTTCCTTGGGCTTCTGTTTTTGCTTTCAGCCCACCATCCGTGCTATTTGTTTTTCATTCCATTTGGGCTATAAAATTGAATTTTGGCCTGCAACAATAAATAATTAGTAATATGCATTTATAATTAATCAACAAAAATTATTATTTTGCCCAAAAATAATATTTGTCATCACTAATTGATTTAGTTAATTTCTTAACTTAACACATGTTTATTCTCTTTCAAAAACCGCTATAGAGGATAGCGGTTTCTAGTCAATCAGCTTATCTTCTTAATCTGCGTTAGGTTGTCGCGATTTTTTTTTGTGTTTTGTAGATTAGGACACTCTGTAGCGATTTACATAAAATTATAAAAAAGTTTATTCGTGTAATAAATTATAAAAAATTGTAATTGAGTAATTTTGGTTATATTTTAATTTATTTAAGTAATTTGTCCAAAAGTTATTGTTATTTTTTTCATAATTTTGGTAAGAAATTAAGAATCCGGTTAAAAAGTGAAGGGGAAGTGTAACAAAGCGGAGAGAATTCCCGCCAGAACGGAGAACCATTTCCCGCCACCTCTTGTAATTATTAATTGGTTATCGCCACTAATCTCCCAAGCTTCTGAATACGCATGCTTCATACTTGATAGTTGATACTACATTACTTTGTCATTTTCTGTGTTTGTTCAACAACACCACTCTCTCACACACACATACACTGATCGCTAAGATGCGTCGCAACACCAACGGTCGATCGCCGCTGGTGAATCAACAGCGCCAAATCACTGCTTTCTTCTCCAAATCCACTTCTTCTTCTCCTTCTCCTTCTCCAATTCTCTCCGATTCCAAATCCATCAACAACGATAAAACCTCTAAGTTAAACCCTAACCCTAAACTTACCTCTGCGAGCCCTACCCCTCCCACGCCTTCCCCTTCTAATCCCAAACCCATTCTTCTCGTCGGAGCTTCTTCTCCTCTATACTCCGATGACGTCATTGGAAAAAGGATCAAGGTTTATTGGCCTCTTGATAAAGCATGGTACGAAGGTACGGTCAAATCGTTCGATAATGCCACTTCTAAGCATTTAGTGTTATACGACGATGACGAAGAGGAATCGCTCGACCTTTCCAAGGAGAAGTTCGAATGGGTTCAGGATTCTTCATCGTCTGTCAAGAAGCTTAAACGGTTGCGTCGCAGCTGCGACATCCCTGTTGTTAGGAAGATGGTGATTGACGACGATGAGAGTGATGGAAGTCCCAAAAGTGTTGATGATGGTAATTGTGGCAGTGATGATTCGGATGAAGATTGGGGGAAGAATGCGGTGGATGAAGGCGCTGAGGTGGAAGATGACGTGGAGCTAGACAACGAGGAAGATGACTATGAAGATGGTGCTGCAGAGAGGTCTAAAAGAAAGTCAAGTGCGAAGGTGGAGCCCAAGAAACGGAAAATGAGTGGAGCAGAGAAACCGGAGCCTGCAAAAAAGAGCAAGAACGCCGGGGAAGCTGGTGGTGTTAAGGGAGCTTTCAAGTTCTCAGTATTGGAGCCTACAAGTACTCCGGATAGTGAGTGATTATTTCTGGGTTTTATTTATTACTAATCTATGTACTTTGAGACCCAGTTTGCAGTTATGTGACTAATGCAGCTCCTTATTGAATGATTTTTTATTGTTTTTATTTTAAGTTGGGGTGGGGTTGTGGCCGTTAAATCTGGTAATTTTCAAATTTGGAAGTAAATTGCTTGTGGTTGTCCTTCAAATAAGGAAGATTAACGGTCAAATGCAACCTGTTAGGTAATTTTCCCCTTTCAGTGGCATCAGCTTTGAGAGGCTGCTTCTTGTATTGTCACTGGGTAACTGAACTGCCAAGTTCAATATATTTTGTAATTTATAATTTGGGTCATGTCTTTGCAGCTAAAAAGATATCTAACGGCGTTGACAATGTGGCAAATGATGATGCCTCTGAAAGATTTGCGACAAGGGATGCTCAGAAATTTCGCTTTCTCAGAGAGTGAGTGTTGAATGTTGTCATTTACTCTTTCTGTGCAACTGGTTCTAATCAGAATTGTTATTACTATGTTTTTTGGTATCTTAATTTGTATATTTATTTTAAAGATTTATGATAAATATGGTCTTCTTACAGAGACCGCAGGGATGCTAAACGAAGGCGTCCTACTGATGAAAATTATGATCCAAGAACTCTCTATTTGCCTCCTGATTTCTTAAGGAGTTTGTCAGATGGCCAGGTAATTACTGCTAAAGTCTTATGGTGAATTCTCAAGGGTGAATGTTATTTATGTGGTCATTTAATGAATGCAGAAACAATGGTGGGAGTTCAAGTCAAAGCATATGGACAAAGTTTTATTTTTCAAGGTTTGAGTTGGTTAAGTTTTGTTGATGCTGTTGACTCATCCCTACAACCAAATGAATTTCAGTTTCCATATTTTTTTGCTGGTACAGATGGGTAAATTTTATGAACTTTTTGAGATGGATGCACATGTAGGAGTGAAAGAGCTTGACTTGCAGTATATGAAGGTAAGTATAAATGTTCCAGAGTTGTAGACCTACTTCAGAATCTCAAATTTTTTATACTGAATCATGCAGATTAATCTCTGGTCAATACTACATTTATACTCCCTCTCTCATGTTGATTTACATCATTACATGTGCTATTTTCAGGGGGAACAACCTCATTGTGGTTTTCCGGAGAGGAATTTCTCAATGAATGTGGAGAAACTTGCTAGGAAGGTTAGCCTCATAAATTACCCTTTTTTTTTTTGCATTGCTACTTTTTTAATGTCTGCTGTTTAAGAACTTACTGAATTGTTTTGGTGGAGCAGGGTTACCGAGTTCTTGTTATAGAGCAGACTGAAACACCTGTACAGTTAGAGCTTCGTCGCAAGAATGGCTCAAAAGATAAGGTCTGATTATATCACAATAACTAGAAAAATAATTCTTTCTTATCCAGTAATGCACGCTTCATGTACTTTCAAATAGTGTTTTATATTTTACTTCTCTTTTTCCTCACATTTGATTCCATTTGATAGTACCTTATTGTTGATAGAAGAACAATATTTCTCTAAGTTAGATATCTATTTCTTCTAGGTTGTGAGACGGGAAATATGTGCAGTGGTTACAAAAGGCACACTAACTGATGGGGAGTTGCTGTCAGCAAACCCAGAAGCTGCGTATTTGATGGCACTGACAGAGCAACATGAAAACAACGCAAATGAGGTTTCAGAGCGCATTTATGGAGTTTGTATAGTCGATGTTGCCACAAGCAGAATCATTCTTGGACAGGTGCGACTCTACAATTTTGAGTCTCTGGAAAAATCCACATGCATTGACTTGGTCAAAATCTTACATGAATTCTGCTAATGTCGTAATTTGGTTAAGCACCCAATCCTTTTACCTCTATTGGGAATAAAGACAAATGGAGGCAGATAGGGCTTAAGATCTTTTTTGGGGGTGGAGATTTTTATTTCAAGGATGCATTTTTACTTTATGTTTGTTAATTATGTTTGCTCAGAATCTCAATAATGGGTTTGCTTCTCTGCACCACAGTTTAAGGATGACTTGGAATGTAGTGCTTTATGCTGCATCTTGTCTGAGATTAGGCCAGTTGAAATTGTGAAACCTGCTGAAGTGCTCAGTGCTGAAACAGAGAAAGTACTGCTGAAGCATACTAGAAATCCTCTAGTGAATGAATTAGTTCCTAATGTGGAGTTTTGGGATGCTGAAAAAACCGTGGATCAATTGAAGAGAATTTACAGGCACACTGATGAAGTTAGTCTAGAAGATAATGAGCTAGGTTGCTTGCCAGATGTTTTGCTGGAGCTGGTGAAAACTGTCAATGACAATAATAGTGCACTTTCAGCTCTTGGGGGTGCTCTATATTATCTGAAACAGGCTTTCTTAGATGAGGCATTGCTTAGATTTGCACACTTTGAATTACTTCCATGTTCTGGCTTCGGTGATCTTGCCTCAAAACCATACATGGTTCTTGACGCAGCAGCCTTGGAGAATCTTGAAATCTTTGAGAATAGCAGAAATGGAGATTCTTCAGGGTATGCTTATCATTGTCACATTCAATATCGTTACTCCTTTATTTTAATACAATGGGAATATTTTATGTTTATATTTTAACTGAAATGATGATAATCTTACAGCACTCTGTATTCCCAATTAAACCATTGTGTTACCGCATTTGGAAAGAGACTACTAAGGGCATGGCTTGCAAGACCATTATGTCATATAGAGTTAATTAAGGATCGCCAGGAAGCCATTGCTGGTTTAAAGGTGGGTTTTCTTGGCCATCCTTGTTACTTCTGGTTTTTATGATCCTTCATGATTTTATGCTAGTGGAGCTTAATATTATGCCATTTAGATGTTAAGATTGATTTGATCATAATCAACAGATTCAGAATCAATACATATTAGTAAATAATAGTTTCTTTGATATATGATTTGCTTTTTAGGGAGTTAATTTACCTTATGCACTAGAATTTCGAAAAGCTTTGTCAAGGCTACCTGACATGGAGCGATTGCTGGCCCGCATCTTCTCCACTAGGTAAAAGATATCTATGCAACTGTGTGATATTTAATTAGTTATACATGCCTCACTGATCATATTCGTAAGTACTCACTTTTCTTTTTCATGAATGTAGTGAAGCTAATGGAAGGAATGCTAATAAAGTGGTTCTGTATGAGGATGCAGCAAAGAAACAACTACAAGAGTTTATTTCTGCTCTTCGTGGTTGTGAACTAATGTTGCAAGCATGCTCTTCTCTTGGCGTTATTCTGAATGATGTCAAATCTAGACTACTCCATCATCTGTTAACACCTGGTATGGTTATCTCAATGAAATATGCTATAACATTACTCTGGGCTACTGTTTGAGGTACTGTAGTATGTTGTCAACTGTAGGAAAAGAACTTCCTGATGTCTGCTTGGCTCTGAACCATTTCAAGGATGCCTTTGATTGGGTGGAAGCCAATAACTCAGGCCGTGTAATACCTCATGAAGGAGTTGACCCTGAGTATGACTCAGCCTGTAAGGCAGTTAAAGAAATTGAGTCCAGTTTATCAAAACATCTTATTGAACAAAGGAAATTGCTTGGAGACACATCTGTAAGACCAAGACCTCAGATGGAAACAATGAGTTTAGTCCTTTTATTGTGCATAAAATCAACATTTGAATGCTCCTATTTGTGTTACAGATCACTTATGTCACTGTTGGAAAGGACACATACCTTTTAGAAGTCCCAGAAAATTTGCGTGGGAAAGTTCCTCGGGACTATGAGCTGCGTTCATCTAAAAAAGTAAGGTCAATGTTTTGACAATTTAATGCGAACAAAACTGGAAACTGTTTAGTACTATCTGTTTGATTCTCATGTCTATGAATATAACAGTCTGCGGTATTAATTTGTTGGATTCTAGTTCTAAGTATCCTTGCCTTAGTTTAGCCCATTTATTATGCTGGTGGGTCTTGGTATTTTATATCAGTTAACAGAAGTGAATTATTAGAAGTCCTACATTACTTAGGGATATGGTAAGATAGCTTTTATTATTGCTCGACAATATTCACCCTTTGCTTCTGGGTTGAAATATGTCCTTCTAACATGAATTAATCATTCTTTTGATTTCTTCATTTGGTCCATGCAGGGCTTCTTTAGGTACTGGACTCCTGCTATTAAAAAGTTCCTGGGAGAACTCTCCCAAGCTGAATCTGAAAAGGAGTCCTTATTGAAAAGTACATTGCAGAGATTAATTGGACGCTTTTGTGAAAATCATACTAAGTGGAGGCAATTGGTGTCTACTACAGCTGGTACTTATTGCTCTTCTGAACCCAATTAATAGCACTCCTGCTTAAGCCTCATTAGTGACAAGGTTGTCATTTTATTGTATTACGACCAGAAATATGAATTGAAACTGTAAAATTAGTATTTTTAAAATAATGACTTTCCTATTGCCCATGGAGGGGGAATGTACAAACATTAACGTGGTACCATTTGATCAATACAAGATTACAACAAGATTAAATGAAAATGTGAAAGATGCATGTCTCATACATGTTCGGCTGTCAAATTTTGTATTGTTCCTATTGTTTGCTCACTATATTTCTTCTGCTGAAATGATTCTCTTTGTTTTAGCCTTTCTTATCTTGATTCAATACACTCCTTTTCTTTAGGATATTTTTTCCAAGATAAATTTTCCATGCATTTAAATAGAAAATCAAAAGCATTTCGTTGTTTATGGCTTAAACTGGATGCCATCAACATATTGCAGAGTTGGATGTTTTGATCAGTTTAGCTATTGCTCGTGATTACTATGAAGGGCCAACATGCAGACCAAGTTTTTTAGGCATGCTATCTACCAAAGACAGTCCTTACCTCTCTGCTAAAAGTTTGGGACACCCAGTCCTTAGGAGTGATTCCTTAGGAAAGGGGGCCTTTGTACCCAATGACATATCAATTGGTGGTCAACACGATGCCAACTTTATTCTTCTAACTGGTCCTAACATGGGTGGAAAGTCAACTCTCCTTCGCCAAGTTTGCTTGGCAGTGGTTTTGGCCCAGGTGAAGCTTTTTCAGTCATGTTGCTTCCTTTGATCTCTTCTTTATATATATATATTGGGAGGGAGAAGTGTTGGAGTTTTTTTTTTTGGAAACTGCTGAGGTGCAAAAGAGTGTGGCAGAGCATTTGATAATTTAATAACATGTTTTCTTCTGCAGGTAGGGGCTGATGTCCCAGCAGAGAGTTTTGATTTGTCACCTGTGGACCGTATCTTTGTTCGCATGGGTGCCAAAGATAATATCATGGCTGGCCAGAGTACATTTTTAACTGAGCTTTCAGAAACTGCAACAATGCTGGTGAGACCCCTCTGGCATCAACTTTAATAACGTGAAATAAGGGTTAAGTAGGCACGATAATAAGACAGACTTGGGACAAGCTTTATGAACCCTTTTATTTGGCTTGTTACATATTTTAGATCTATTAAGTATATGAATTTAATCTGATTAAAGTATTCATACTCTAAATGTGTTTGATGATGAATACAGTCTTCAGCCACTCGTAATTCATTGGTGGCTCTTGATGAGCTTGGGCGTGGGACCTCAACTTCTGATGGGCAAGCCATTGCGTAAGTCTTTTGTGGGACTGGAATACTTCTATCCCCTATGATGTCTTTATTAATATTTGATATTTGATTTCTTACCTATGCAGGGAATCTGTTCTAGAACATTTTGTGCGGAAGGTTCAGTGTCGTGGATTGTTTTCTACACATTATCATCGATTAGCTATCGATTATTACAAAGATCCCAAGGTATTCCATGTGTGTTTCATACATAATAATTAAACCCATCCTCCTATGTTCAAAGAGATATTTGAGCTCATTTGTGTTGGTTTATGTGTATCCATGGGTTCACAAGTAGCCTTATGCTATTGAAGTCTTACATTATTATTTATATGTTATGGAATTTCCAGTTTTCTATTTTGTTTAGTAGTTCTTAGTTTGTCTTTCATATATTGTTGTAAAGGTCTCCCTCTGCCATATGGCATGCCAAGTTGGTAGTGGAACAATTGGCGTGGATGAAGTCACCTTTCTTTATAGGCTGACCCCTGGTGCATGTCCCAAGAGTTATGGTGTTAATGTTGCACGGTTGGCAGGTATTATTCTTTTCCACTTTGAAAATTGTCTGCGATTTCTTTTTAATGTGTTAAATAGTTCTTAGCCAGTTCTTGTTATAACAAAGTACATTAAATTTGTTGCAGGGCTTCCAACTTCCGTGCTTCAGAAGGCTGCTGCTAAGTCTAAAGAATTTGAGGCCTCTTATGGTAAATCTAGAAATGCGTCTCTTGAAACAAACTCTCCAAATCAGGAATGGGTTGATGAGATGATAGTTGTAATGAAAATGTTGAACAAGGCTGCTGCAAATTTGAGTTATCAGGAAGGTGGTTGTGACAGCTCCCTCCATGAACTTAAGAGTAGAGCAAGAGAACTTATGCAGCGATGTTAATTGCTGTAGAGAATCTAGATATATTTGCCATGATTCATTTTTTTGAAAAACAAGGTTTTGGTGGCCAGATTCTGTAGTAATCAATCCAGATGGGATAAGGGCCATCTTGCTTTTCATGTTGGTTGTCCAACATACCACTTTTGTTGATGGCGTGCTTGTAAATAGTTGTAGCGATAGTGATTGGTTACAACTAACAAATTGAAGCCTGACCCGTTGTACATGTTTAGGAGTTCTCCTAATAGACTTGTTTTTAAAGTTAATACAACAGGCGAATTCGGTTGGGCTTTTTCTTCCCCCCTATTCGGTATTGTTAGGTCGGTGGGTGATACAAACTACAAGGTATGAATGCTGCATGCGTAAATGGGAACTTCGTTTCAATTCGAATTGCTTTTTCTATGAACTTATGTTCAATGTTTCAACCAAAAAATAAAAAAATTGACGAGAAGCATCTTCATAATGCTCCTGATTAATATACATAAATAATGTTTATATACTTGTTGCATATGCATCAAGTCGTCTTGACTCGCTTTCGTCAGTTGTATCAGACAATGATATTGCATATTCATAATCCCCGTAGTGTCGCTGAACACTGTTGTGAATGGCTCCGATCGTTCTAATAATTATGTACATAGGTAAAATTATTCCGCTAGCCTTTAGTATAATAACCTACATCAAAGACAAGTTCCATTCAGTTGAAATTTCCATAGCCAAACGCATAAATATCATATATGAGGAATACTGGGTATCAAATATGATGGACTTACTGTTACAAGTGTAAATGGATAATCCTCCGTTCCACTTGAAAGCACTGCGAATATATGTCTTACAAGCAACACAAATGTAAACTGCAAAGATAAGTCCAGAGAGTTATTACATGAAGATACTTTAAATTAAACAAACTCAAGGAAATGGCCTAGAGGGTCCACAAATCCTATGTCTTGAAGTGAAAATGTGAACATAAACTATTATTATTCAAGCCTTTCTAAATAGAACCGGCTAATCTAGTTGGCAATATTGAAAGAATCAATGTGAGTCATTGACTCGTTAAATTTTCCAAATCCAGCCAAACTGATTAATTGATTTTGTTGTATTATCAAAGTACAACCTAAGGCACCTACGAAGCTGCTGCAAGAAATAAAGATTCGAATTTATTAACGCCGCCAAGAAAACACGTAAATGCTTACAGCTAATGCAATTGTTCGACAGCAAGACGCGCTTCTTTGAGTTGCAGCATTGCATTCTGGCTGCTCTTCCACTTCATCCATTATCTCTATTCTTCCGTTTGATTCTTCTTCCTCCATCCTTAACACAAATACAACACATTCTCCAAATTTAATATCCAAACACATCTTAATTTAGTCCTAATATAAGTTCGCATTAATAGTTGGATATATACATGTTATAGAATACCTAGTGGACATTGCTTCATCATTTATGTGAGACTTCTTAGGATGTGCTGTATATCCAGGTTGATATTGCTGCAAAGAAAAAAAACAAAACAAAATGAACTCGATCACAATTA
This sequence comes from Arachis ipaensis, assembly GCF_000816755.2. Taxonomy (NCBI): domain Eukaryota; kingdom Viridiplantae; phylum Streptophyta; class Magnoliopsida; order Fabales; family Fabaceae; genus Arachis; species Arachis ipaensis. The sequence continues at coordinate 9,013,341 of NC_029790.2, read as the reverse complement.
ACAAACCTGAAATACATTCATCTCTTGTAACAAAATATTAAATTGGGTGGCGACACGTCGCCACGTCGGTGAGAACAAAAATATTATATTATATCAAAATTCAAAACCGTCCCATAGAGGCCCTATTATTTTACTAGAATAGTTTCAAAATGGAAATTAATATTAAACCGAACAAGAGCCAAAGTATGTGATCCTATTCCCCAACAACAAATAAACATTCCTACATTAACTAAATATAATACTAATACGGTGGGACTTCTAATAAATAATAATAGTTAAGAAGGAAAGCTATATACATTGAGCTTACATATAACTATATAAGCCAAACAGCTAAATACAAAAGGAATGCACCTCAATCCAAATAAATAATGGGAAAGG
>NC_029790.2:9011747-9012934 GCF_000816755.2 Arachis ipaensis | reverse complement strand
CGATACCGACAAACAAATATAAATAAATAAATAGTAACACACGACAAATATTTTAAATAGCATCAGTATTCAGTAAAGTTAATTTTCATTGTAATAATAATAATAATGAATAAAATAGTAACACGGTGGTAAGTGGTAACTTTAAACTTTCTCTTCTCTTTTGATATTGTTAGAAAAGTATGAAAGGAACAAGATATTAGTTTCGCTCTTAACTTAATAAATAAGTAAATTAATTAATATCAACAAATGCATAACTTAAAACTCTCTCTTTCTTTCTCCCCTTTTTCTTTATTGAAGAAAAGAAAATGAATATTCCAAAAAATTAATTAGCGTCAGGAAAGTAAATTCTGACTGTAACTTTTTAAAAACGATATGAAAACAACGCTATCACCAATAATTAAAAAATAAAAAAATAAAGAAGAAGAAGAAGAAGAAGAATGATCGAGGTTGGTTCATACCTGAAGACATAATTCACATATCGTATTTCCTTTCTCGTTGCACCATCTCTGTATGCAATCTCTATGAGCAAACTGAATAGTAAAGGAAAAAAAAACAGAGTCGTTGATCATACTTGAGAAGAAAAAGAAGAATAATATTGTAGATAAATAAATAATCGATTGAGAAGAACAAAAGCTGAAGAAAATTTTGATGTGTTTGTACCTTAACAGTTCCAGAACAAGCACATGGTGCTTCCAAGGTTGTTGAGCTCTCAAACTCTTCTTCGTGACATATTCTACAGTGAGGAACAACCGCAGATATTAATTTCGAGTCGTTGATTATGATCACAACCTCTTCCATCTTTCTTGCTTCCTATGATCTCTGTTTCTTTCAAGTTTGTTTTCGAATTCTTTCTGATACTCTGTTTTTGGGTTCCCCTGTTTTCTCTCTTTCTCGAATCTCAACTTTGTTTATAAATACAGGGCAAAACTTTGGAGTTACCAAAATGCCCTTGCAAGTTCTTAAGGAAAAAGGGGGAAATTATTAAGATAGAAATATTATTAATGTGACTGAATTTCTGATACCATAATTATGAAGGGTCGCTTTTACCCTTTGCAGGGTCAGATTAGTAAGTAGATTATTATTACTATTTTAACTTCCTTAGCTTTCAGGCTTGTGAGGTTCAAATATTGTTAATTTTGAAATAATGGTTGAGTAATAATATGAACTTTATAAAAATTGAATTATTG
>NC_029790.2:9004580-9011482 GCF_000816755.2 Arachis ipaensis | reverse complement strand
TATTATTATTATTATTATTACAAGAGGATAGTCTTTTGTTCCTTTTTCTTCATCTTCTGTTGAGATTTTCAAAAAAAGAGGTGATATTTATATTAAAAATGATTATTAAATTAATATATATTAAAAAAAATACACAATATATATTATATATAAATATACGATGGTTGTTTTAGTAGTTAATTTTTAATATATGTATAATAATTTTTTTAAAAAAATTATATTCTTTTTTGGTTTTTAATTAAAATTATTTACCATATATGTCATCCACCCCAACATTTCAAAATTATGTTTTCATTTATCGGTGATCTTTTCAACTTTCCCCTTTTTTGATCAAATTTTCTTCCGTTGACAATTAAACATCTCGAAGGTTGGCGACATTGCTTAATCAGGAATTCAATTTTTTCTTGTCTCTAAATAGATAACCAGATTAAGCTACTGTCCGAAGCAAAACCTACATATTATTCATGAATTCACAAAATCTATTAGAGAGATTAGTGCGTTAGTTTAAAAAGTTAGATTTTAATTACTTGTTATACACAACTGATCTATTAGCTAGTTAATGCTAATTAACTTACAAATTAATTAAAAATGTTAAAATTGAGAAAAAATACGTATAAAACTTTTAAAAATAAATGATATTTCTTATTAAAATACTTTATTTATAACATTCTTAATTAATATTCCTAGCACACTTACTAGTAAGATTTAAAAAATAAAAATAAAAAAATAAAACAGAAAACAAAATGGTATGATCCTGTGCACCTTTACTTGTATTCATTTATTATAGTGAAGAAGGGGGGGCACAATTGCAAATTATTGCAACTATGAAAGAAAGATAGGTACCTTATTTTTCCTGTGCTCCTCCGCTTACAGTTCCAACACTGCACTTTCCTCAGTTTTAAATCTGGGGCCTACGATCCTTCTTCGCCAACGGTAAGTAACAAACGTTCATAGCAAACTGAAATTTGAATTGATGGGCCCCATTCTATTTATTTAATTATTATTTTCTTTTTCTAAAATTAGAATAATAGAGTTAGATTAATCCAAAACGCGCTCACCCAAATGCATCATTAGCCACATTCGGTGACTCTCCTTTCCACGCCAACCTCCTTTTCGCCTTTTTAAAATCCTTCAATTCCTAACTTATTTCATGATTGATCCATAAACGAAATAACACACAAGTTAAACATATTCTTCAATAATTCAATTCTTATAGTTACATGTTTGACAAATACTATGTACATATAAATATTATTGCGTATTGTGCAATTAGTATCTTTAATTGTGTCCTGCGATTAGAAAATAAAGCTATGATATTTATTGCATTTCATACTGTATGGGAGGAAGCTGACACACGTTACTTAATGCTTAGGTCTTAGTGCTTATCCTTTCTAGTTTTTTCGTTCTTATCGCCTCCTTTCAAATTGTTCTGGATTTATCCAACAATTATTTGCAATCCTTGTCATTTAGAACATTCACTAATCACAAATTCACAAAATCGCAGCACACAAATTCATAGGGGGATTAAAGTTTTCTGGTGACATTTTTTATGGGCAAGTGGTCGGTACAATATTGGATTATGTAGGGACAAGAGCCTTACGTTCAGAAAAGTGGACCCCACCCACTCATCTTGTTAATGTTCTTAGCTAAGTACCCAAAGCCGCGTAAGAAAAAATAATATTATTAATAAAATAAACTGAATCTAATTATTATTTATTTGTGTAGCTATAGTAATTTATAAACATTGTAATTTATAGGGGTTGGAGCCATTTGGTGGTGGTGGTTTGGTAACCAAGTTAGTTCCGTTAATGCATGTTGTCGTTGTTGAGTTGTGTTTAAGCTAAGTCTTTAATTAAAGTGAATAAAGGAGGGAAGGATGCAATAAATCAACCTAAAATTTGGAAATTTCTATCATTTGTTTGATTAGGAATGTGAGCTAGAAAGGTATCGTTATAGTTGTGAACGTTGATGTCTTAGCTTGAAAGTACATAATTTGCATGGATAAAAATCATATAAGATTGAGGGTCATGTATGAATAAAAAAAAAACAAGGGAAAAGAATAATAAATTATGATGATGATAATATGTTTTTATTCCCAAAGGGGAAAAAGGATGGGCCAGTATCATAGTTAGGTAGGGTTATTTCTATCTGGGCCTTTGTTGGGTTTGATCACTTCAAAAGTTAGAGGCACCTAAACATGGGCTTAGGTCTCATTAAGTTTAATTTTTAGACCTCTATTAAGCTTACCACCAATTGATGAGTTATGACCCAAGAAAAATAATGTAGCTCTATACAATGAAGATGTCGTTGACTATGAAGAAAAGAACAATGAAAATGTCTGTCCAGTTGATAAAGAATGTCTTGAGAAGAAAAGGAAAGCACATAGGGCATATGCATAGCTGATAGCTCTTCCAAGAGGAGATTGAAGAGTCACAAGTCACACAGTTCCCATATAATCTCCCAGGTTGCTTGGATTAAGTGGTAGTTACAATTTCACCCATCAACCGTAAGAGATGAGGGCAATAATGTGATATTTACACTACACACAATTCTTTATGTGCTAAATTGGCTCAATTATATATGTTCACAAAATTATTCTTTTTATTATGTCAAAGAACTAGTTACGTGTTTTAAATATTAACGGATCTCTAATCTCTTCAATAGATTTCACACAAACGAACAATTCGCAAGTATATATAAGGGCTTGACACGTAATATTCGAAATTGTGGAGAAAACGCAACATGTACACATGCAGTTAGCTAGTTTGTCTGATTGAGATACTTCAAATTATGCAATCTACTTTACAAAGTAAGAAATTAACCTGAGTGAAATAACTATTATAATTATAATTATAATAAAATAACGATGATATTATTGTGTCCCTACCTAAAGATCAAGTAGATATGTGTCATTCTATACATTAGTTTTCTGTCTGCTTTTTCATGATCCCTTAAGCTACGTTATTGTGGGAGGTAGTTTATGCCTTGGAGTTTCGATTCTAACCACTCATTCAATGGATTATGGATATGAAATAGACAGCCACATCCAATTCAATTGCCTGAGATGTAAACAGCACACACTGGACATTGACATTTAGCTTAATCATAGTAAACTCCACTCTACTTTTTTGTATCGAATTTCCCACTAAATTAAAATACTTAATTTTCTAAACTTTAATTTGTTTGGTTCTTCTTCAATCCTAATCCTAGTATAATAAAAACATATATAGGGCTTTCCCTCACTTGGATTCTGAACATGACACGGTTGTTTCCTTGTTGATCTTTTGTGCAACATAACAAAATTATAACTTGGCGTAGCATCGTTAGATATTTGGTTTCGCAAGCCAAAGACCAAGTCAATATGTTATTAAACTCATACTTAGAGATATTTTAAAATATATTTATATATTTTAATCACAAATGTAAGTAGTAACCAAAAGTCTAGAATTACATTCTAAGTTCCACTTTTTTCAAGAAGCTAATTAGTCCATGCGATGTTGATTGACAACTGACATAGTATTAATTTCTAACTACTACGAAGAAATTAAATCCAGAAATAACACAAGGTTCTAGGTTCTATATATACATAATCCAATCCCATTTGGTTCAGCATTATCCACATTCTAAGGCCAAAACAAACACTGGTAGTGAAGAGTGAATAGAGGAATGGAAATGGAGAAAAGAGAGAGGAAGATTATGGTGGCTGTCGATGAGAGCCAAGAGAGTATGTATGCGCTGTCATGGTGTCTAAGCAACCTTGTTTCTGACAACGTCGACAACGTTAAACTTGTCCTCCTCTATGTCAAGCCACCCCCTTCCGTTTACCCCTTAGATGCTGCAGGTTTTTCTTAATTAATTAGTTTCTTCCCACTTTAGTTTTTTAGTTAGAATTAAATAAATAATTACTATAAATTTGGAAAATCTCGCTGACTTTTTTTTAACAGGGTACATATTTTCAAGTGATGTTGTTTCAACTATGGAAAAGTACGGAAAGGATTTGGCTAACTCGGTAATGGAAAGAGCTGGGGATATTTGCAGAAAATTGAACACTACGAATGTATGTAGGCCTTCTTGCATGTACCCTTTTGTTTTGTATTTTTGTTCTTGAACTTTATAACAATGATGGGTTTGGTATGCAGATGAGTATGGAGAGAGTAATTGGTAGTGGAGATGCCAAGAATGTGATATGCAGTGCTGTGAAGAAACTTGAGGCTGATACCTTGGTCATGGGAACCCATAGTTATGGATTCTTTAAGAGGTATAATTTGGATATATAAAAGATGTGATTATGATTATGATTTATGAATAAGAGTATTGGTAAACTTGTTGCAGGGCACTCCTTGGAAGCGTTAGTGATCATTGTGCTAAGCATGCCAAGTGTCCTGTTGTAATCGTCAAGCATCCTTGATTCTCATATTTGGAAGCAGGTTACAGGGCATACCTACAACTACAACTATCTAGCATCAAGAAGAATGGATTTTTTTGTGTATATGTACATATATCTAAAGCATAGGCTGATGATACTTATGCTTAATTTCATGTTAAGAAATACTAGTTCTTATTGATACGTATTATTCCAAGTTGCTTTAACGGACAGTTTAGAAAATTTGGTGTTTACATCCACAACCACAAGCTAGAAAGTCCAATAGATATAGTAAAAAAATCAGAGGGTAATTAAGGTAACAAAATCTGAAGCGCAGTGAATATGTGGAATCAAAATTGAAATGAAAGCTTTGGATGACCGGATTGCGTGTTTTGTGGTAGTGACAGTTGGGTATATGTTGGGAATTGGAATCCATCAATCAATCACTCAAAACTCAAAAGTAGGAAAGATACCATGCACTCACCTCTCAGCTGCACCATTTCTTGAGTATTTAAAGCAACCAATTTGTGATATGATTGGCCCATAAACTAAACTAAATCCGTTGCATAAAGGTTAGTAGTGCAAGTTATAAATTAAATAAAGGAGAATAATACAAGAATAAAGTGTGCGCGTTTTTTGCACTAATTCAAAAGTTGTCCTCACTCCACGTCATTCCAAAATCAAGTGGTTAATGGCCATGCTTTGACCCAACCCACACACTCTTCTTACACTCATATAACACCCTCATCAACTTGTAACTAACTCCTGTTCCCTATCAACACCTATATATACCATTAGGTTTAATTAATAATCAAAATCATATAAACATGGGGAATTGTTATTGTACCTCTAGTAACACGACGGCCATGGTGGTGGACACAAGCGGGAATGTTCACCGGATCAAGCTGCCACTCAACTCCGGGGAGCTTATGATCGAGCAAATCGGCCACGTCATCACTCCCGCAGACGTACTCCAAAGAACGCGACGGATCTCGCCCTTGGGGGCCGACGAGGAGCTCCTACCGGGAAAGCTTTACCTGCTGGTTCCGGCGAGTAGGGTGCACTCAAAGGCTTCGCCATCGGAGATCGCCAAAACTCATATCAAGAACCACAAGAGTCTCAAGATGGCAACGGAACACGGACAAGACAAAATTACCCCTGTGGGTGTGGGGTTAGGGTACCAAGGGAAAAGAAGATGGAATCCTGTTCTGGACCCTATTCTGGAATCTTCTAGAGAATCTAACTACCCTTAAGCAGTAAAATATGGATTATGGAGTACACTTTCTCTTATTTATTTGATGGAGTAGTACGTATTTGTTAGACTCACTCCTCATTTACCCATTCATCCTCTTGTCACTTCTAGAATCAACTCAATTATACATTTTCTTTTCGGAATATACCCTTAAACATTATGTAATCATTCATTGACACAGATCAAAGCTACAGATGCTAGTCAAAAACAAAAGCATCTAGAATGGCAACTACTTCCCTCAAATTTAAGAATAATACAAAATACATTACTCAGATAATTCTTTTCAGAATTATAACGTGCAAACTCTATCACTACGTGAATCACTTGTTCCTATTTTCAATCTATTTCTGCATTTAGAGGAGACACTAAGACTGAGACATAAATTGAAAGATATAAAAATTAAGAGACAAAGACCGAAATAAATTTATTGTACGAGGAGTGTTAGGAAGCCAATACTTTTGTTAAATTTTGGCCAGCACTTAATCATCAAAAAGAAATTGAATGATTCTACACCATTAGATGCAATTTCATACCATTAAAAACATTATTGATGGCTAATTGATAGCTAAAAACCACAAAATCTACTGCCCTAGACTTTCTCATATTGTATTATGTTTAGTGGAAAGTATGTAGAATTGAATTGAGATAAATACAGAAAATAAATTAAACAAAATGATTTAATTACCCTTTTTCTCTTTCCCATTTTTCTCCTCAAATTTCTTCTTCCATCACAAAACAATCAGAGCGTGGGATTAGCAAGGCATTGAACAAATTCCAACTCAAGCAAAAGTCGTTACTGTCATCATCTAGATCTTTGTATATCTTCTTTGGTCTGAGTAAAAGGCAACGACCATTAGCCATTACATATAACTAATATTCAATTTTAACACTTTCAATTTGTGAATCATAATTTTGAACTCAATTTTATACAACGAGCAAAACAATAAACAGCAAAACCAAGCTCAGTTTTAGAATAGTTTTGACAATAATCATAAAAAAAAAATTCAAAAACACTAACTACGAGAAATTTCACATTCGTTCTTACAGAAATCAAGCAATTGAAAATTTCTAAAACAAAAACAATTATCGATGAAAATTAGAAAAAAAAAAATTAAAAAACGTACATCAAGAATGAACGCTACAAACCAATGGTTAAATTAATTATATATTAAAATATAAAATATATGTCAACTTAAAAATATGTGAATAATAAATATATTTATATATAAATATATAATAATTATTTTTTTTTGGTATACTAATACTTTATTTTTAATATGCTAATAA
>NC_029790.2:9003170-9004262 GCF_000816755.2 Arachis ipaensis | reverse complement strand
CAGAAGAAAATGTAATACATTTCATATTGCTGTGGTGTATGACCGTCATTTGCATTTTGCAATGGTTGCTATCATTCTTCTTAAGTTGCAAATTTTATTTTCCACCATTGATATACATCCTGCTAATATGCCACACATTAAAGTTAGGTTTGCAAACCTAACAAGTAGATTTAATACACCATCTTTGACCCTCCATCCTTTCTCAACACTCTCTATTTTGTCTAAAGGGCACTTGACAATAATTTTTAACAATATTTCTGTTCCTATTTTTAAAATGAAGTATTATTCCATTCTAAGGGTTTTAAATATTGCTTTGATTTTAATTAGAGTGTATATTTAATGAATCTAAATTCTTGCATTATGCGTACAGATTCCTTATACAAAGTTGTCAACTTAATTAAATCTTGATCTGCGACAAACTAATTTTACTTAAACTAATCCTTTATATTTAAATATCATTATATTACACTTGAAAACAATATTCTACTGAGCAGAACTCTAAATGTACTTTTAGTATCAACAATAAATACAGACAAATTAAAAAATTATTATTATATTGAAATAAATGGAATAGCTCAAAATATAGTGCATCACACACCACCAATAATAATATAATAAAATTAGTTAACTTAGTTGTAGTTGAACGGTTCCTTTTCCCCTTAAATTCATCTCCTGTTAGGTAATTGGAGAGATTAAGAACACACAAATGGGCCACCATCACCACCTCATCCTATATACATCAACTCACAATCTCTAAATAAAAAAATTATCAAAATCATTATTCTTCAAACAAAAAAAAAAGATTTAATAAATAAATATGGGGAACAGCCCAATTTTCAAGTCAAAAATGGTGAATAAGTAATTATGTACTTGTAACTCCCCTTAGAAAGCCAACGACCCAAACAAAGAAAATGAAACTACCAATTCCACCATTTAATATCCGTCACAAGATGGAGCCGTTTAACCAACACCATCAGTATATCTACATCTAGTTACGTACATAACTAAATTCACATTCTAACTCACTTTAAATTAAAACTATAGTCTTCTCATTTCTCATTTCTCATTCTATTTCTATTCCTAGTAGCTATT
>NC_029790.2:8989788-9003145 GCF_000816755.2 Arachis ipaensis | reverse complement strand
TAATAATAATAATAACAATGGGAAACCATGTCTCATTTGGCGCCTCACATGTAAGGGGCAAAATTGTGTTCTGCGATGGATCCGTTCAAGAATTCGACGAGCCGTTAACGGCGGCGGAGCTCATGTTAGAGCATCCGCAACAGGTGGTGGTGGAGATGGACTCCGCCATGAAGGAGAGAAGGCCAACTCCATTGCCTGCTGACAAGAAGTTAGAGATGAGAAAAATGTACGTGATGCTTCCGGTGAAGCGAGGGAAGGCGGTGGGACTGAGCGGCGAAGAGTGCCGCCGCATTGTGATGATGGTTAATTATTCTGCCACACTTCATTGCAAGTACAACGATCTTGCGGTGTGTTCTCCAAGGCTTCTTCCTTGGATCGCAAGGCTTTGGCGGAACAATGAAATGTTGCAGAGAAAGGAGGAAAACATGGCGGGGAATAATATTGAGCAACTAGTGCCGGAAATCATTGAAGACAGGCCGGAATATTATCTGAGTAGGCAAATGTCCGGGAAAGGATGGAAGCCTAGCTTGGACACCATTAAGGAGAAGAACAAGATTAACACAAAACTCTCTCGTTGGTTCTTCATCAAAAGTTTTTAATTTAAGTGAAAACTCTCGTGTATTTATCGTTGATTGAAATTTAAAATTAAAAACGGCTTAATATATTTGACTAAATTATTATCTAACTATTTTTAATTATTAATTCTATACGAGAACAAGTATACAGTGAGTAATCGCCTTTAAGTTGTTTGTTTAAATTTCATGTTAACATGCCTAAAACTGCATAATGAAACAAGAATATAGCAAAATCGATTTATCTTTTCCTCTTTTTATGTTATTGTATGTCGTTCAATTAAGCCAAACCAAGAGATTGGGAAAATTATAGCATTGCCCCCTTTTTTTTCTTATTATTTGTGAGATGAGAGCCTTTTATGTTTTTGGTTGTAAATTACACAAGAATAAAGCATGCATATAGGGGGAAAAAGCATAATTCAGAAAGACGTGAAATGCTTACATAAAGTTGACCACAAAATACTTTTCAGTCGTGATAACAAGTTTCGTTCAGAGAAGGTTTTTATATGTTTTTTATTAAAAAATTCAATTGATAATAATTTATTTTAGGATATATATTATTAGTTAAACTCTTCCTTTTAAAATTCTCATAAATCATTATTTAGATAAAATTTTATTTCTTACAAATAAAACTGGAAGCGAGTGAAATCTCAAATTCGATTAGTTATAAGCTCAATAAATTGACTTAATAAAATTGCGAGCCAAATACTACCAGAAACACGGTAGTTTATCATGAGAAAATGCTCACGAACAAGAAGTAGTGGCAAATATCTAGTTGTAACCTCTTGCAATATTTTGTCTGTGGTTAAATTGTGCGATTTTCACGTTTTTATTTGTCTGTGGTCAATTTGAACTGACTCTCTCAATTGTCACAGACCCAATACTCATCGTGGCGAAATTAAACGATGTCTACTTTTAAATTACGCGCTTCTAGTGTTTCCTTTCATCTCTTTCAAAAATTTTATATGCAATTTCTACTTTTTCCAAATTTAAACCTTAATAATAAGTTTCAATTTTTAAGGGTGCAGACTTATCTAGTTTGTCGATGGTTTTTTTTCTCTCCTTCTCAGCCATTTTCAATTGATAAGATATGCATTAGTTGGAATAATATAAAAAGAGTACATACTTCTAACTTTAATTAATTAAGAATGAATGTTAAAAGTATAAAAATCATGATAAAAAAAATATATTTTTTGTCCCCAATTCACAATATGTATTAATTTTTCCAAATTTTATTTTTCTATTTTTTTATATTTTTTATTAATTTAATAAAAAAATTCGACATAAATTNNGGGCAATCTTTTTTTATTTTTTTAAATCCGAGTCAAAATCCATAATCCTAATTAGTATGTACCGTCTTTGAAATATGATATATAATTATAATTTTATATTTTTTTTATAGTTAACTATTAATTTAAATTAAAAATCTCAATTATTTTACTGAAATAAATTAAAATGAAAGTTTACAGTAACACAAGTAAAATTTTGGGCGAAAAAAAAAATAACTTTGACTTAGCACCAAAGTAAAGTCCACTCACTAAAAAATCGGAAGAACTCTTTCACAGATTTAAACTATTGTTCAGGTTTCTCCGTATCCTTAGTAAATTCAGCATTGAGTAATCAAAGATGCATTAGTTGAAATAGTATAAAAAGAGTACATACTTATTACTTTAATTAATTGAGAATGAATGTTAAAAGTATATATAAAATTTATGATAAAAAAGAGTATATTTTTTTTGTCTCTAATTCACAATATGCATTAGTTTTCCTAATTTTTTTATTTTTTATTATCTTTTTATTAATTTAGTAAAAAAAATATCCAACATAAATTAACGTAGGTTTATTTTTGAAACAGTAATTAGTATGCACCGTCTTTAAAATATGGTATATATTATAATTCTATATTTTTTTTCGTTATAGTTAACTATTAATTTAAATTAAAAATCTCAATTACTGACTGAAATAAATTTAAATGAACTTTTACAATAATACAAGTAAAATTTTGGGCGAAAAACTTAAAAGTAATTTTCACTTAACACCAAAGTAAAGCCCACTCACTGAAAAATCGGAAGAACTCCCTCACAGGTCTATTGTTCAGTTTTTCTGTATCCTTAGTCAGCATTGAGTCGCCAAAGAAGGGTCCCAAAATAGTGGAAATCAAGATTTTACAGGCAATCTTAATCCTAAATCACAAAGAAGATTGGAAGGAATCCTAAGCAGCCCATTTTTATGTCTATTTAATATTCTCTCTTTGCTGGATCTTTACTCTTTTTTCTTTTAATTTAAAAGACTATTTTTTTTTTTTACCATTTACTAACTCTTCCCCAATATTCCTATGCAGGAACTAGATCTGCGTGTATCAATGTTGCAATTTTGGCTCTTGTCGATGCTGAGATCTCCATTCCAGTTTGTATTTTCTTTTAAACTGTTAAACTTTTGATTTAACTTTGTGGCTTTGTAATTATTGAAACTTGTATGAATATGGATAAATTTGAACTAGGTAGAAGGCAATGCTGGATAAATTTGAATAAAGTTGCACTTCTTCATGTTAATTCTTTTTTGGCATCATTTTATTTTTTATATTTCTTTTTTGGCATCATTTTGTTCTTCATGGCCTATTAATTTCTTAGCTTGATTCCTAATCTCTATCTTTCTTAGCAAATTTTATTGGAGCACACAAAACAACTGAAGTATCGACAGGATGTAGGCTGAAGTTACATTTCATGTGGGTTGTATGTGTAACAAGAAATGTAGAGATTAATAAATTCATTTTGTCTTGGTACTTTTAGGCTTTCAGTTTTTTGTATCATTTTAGCAAAGTCTGATATTTATTTTGTAACAGTTATATTTGAATATTTTTTTTAACATTAAACCCATGTAATCTAGGATATTTGCTTTTCAATACTAAGTATTAATTAATTTCATATTTTTATACTATGGATAATATGTATAGGAATGTTATTATTATTTTTTTTAATCATATCTGATAAAATTTTATATTAAGGAGCATTTTTATTATGATATTTTTTTTAATTTAACTTTTATTGTTAGCCACGGAAAAAAAGTGTGGCAAAAAAGTCCAGCCTGGCCAATTTTGCCACGGATAAAGTGTGGTAGAAACAATTATTTCGTTATGCATCTTTTCATTTTGCCATAGAAAAGAGCGTGTCTAAACGTACTAAGGTTGCGGCTAACAAAATGTCTCCACGGGTGTTAAGACTGTGGCTAATGGAGTAAAAAACATGGCTAATTAAAAACGCATCGCCCTCTTTAACCACAGATGTTCATTTGTTGCTAAAGCATAATTGCCACAGTTTTTTTAGAGTTTAGCCACAGATTTTTCCGTGGCTAAATCCCTTATTTTTGGTAGTGAAATAACAAACTTGAGTTGGTTGAGTGGTCAACTCACTTGTCCGCTTAAGTAAGTATTGGGGTTCGAATCTCGCTTTGTGTATGCAGTAATTAATTGGTCACCAACAAACCCTTAAATGGAGTTCATATCCACGACAAATTAATCTTTGACCTGTCGAATTAGAAAATACGTGAAAAACCAAAAAAGAAAAAAATCCTAGCCAAATTAAATAAACTGAACCATTGATCCTAGGCTTGTTTGGGTTTGGATAGAGTAGATCAACGGTAAACCGTTGTCAAAGTTAGTGAGTCTATTTTATACCTACCTTCTATAGTATATAGGCTCATGAAGCACAACCTCTACTGAAAATTGTTGAGTAGGAATACGCACCTATTTAGTGTTTTTTTTTTTTTCCTTTTTTGTGGTATGGGACTGGCTGGTGGGGTTTATTTTGGAGACGAGCTACATGTTTTTGTATTTTTGGTTGCTACTAATTAGTTAATTAAACCCAAACAGAGTGGGCCGTATGAGCTATGCTAAAAAAATCTAAAAAAACAATCCATTATGAGTTTCACGACCGTAAAGAAAAAAAAAACTCCTGACAAGAAAATAGACAATGAACAGGCCTAATCTAGTGGCAACTAAGTATGTCTTGCTAGCAAATATATCGGATTCGAATCCTAGTTATAACGTGGCTGAGGCATATGATGTAGTGACAAAATTATTTGCTTCAAACTAAAGTCACACAGATTCGAATTCTAGCAATGGTGATTAAGTTAGTGACCAAAAAAATATTTTTCTTTACTTGCTGAAGAAACAAGAAGAAATAAGCTGCTAAACACGTGACTGGAAGCAGAAACTGTTGACTGTGACCCATAAAGGAAAATTAATCAGGTAAGTATAATTTTTGGACATCTTTATTTTAGGCCCAGTAATATTTTTTGTAGTTGGGCTTTTTTGCCACATAAATAGATTTGGATAGATAAAAATGAGTTAGTCAAGAATAGCTTAGACACCATTTATTAATTTAGGATCTCTCTTTGTTGATGACCAAAATAAAGTGTCTGCACTCCATAAAACTATAATGTTCTAACCCTTCTCTCTCTGAGTTTAAGCTTCGTTTAATGACCTCTGCAAAGTTATCAAGGATATATTGGGAGACAAAGTTGAGAAGGTTGTGGTTTCTGACAGGATTGTTGATTCACCTTGCTGTTTGGTTACTGGTGAGTATGGTTGGACTGCAAACATGGAGAGGATTATGAAGGCTCAGGCCTTGAGAGATAACAGCATGGCTGGCTACATGTCTAGCAAGAAGACTATGGAGATCAACCCTGACAATGGCATTATGGAAGAACTGAGGAAGAGGGCAGAAGCTGACAAGAATGACAAGTCAGTAAAGGATCTTGTGCTGCTTCTCTTTGAGACCGCTCTTTTGACTTCTGGTTTCAGCCTTGATGATCCAAACACCTTTGCTGCAAGAATCCACAGGATGTTGAAGCTGGGTTTGAGCATCGATGAGGATGAAACTGGTGGGGACGATGCTGACATCCCAGCACTGGAAGAGGATGGTGCCGAGGAAAGTAAGATGGAAGAAGTCGATTAAGTGCTAAAGGGTCTGTGAGTTAGGTTGATAATGGGTATTGGAGTCTTAGTCGGTCAAATTATGTTTTGTTCCTGTGTTTGTGTTGTAATCTTGTGATGTGAAAATGTGTTCCCATGGAGTCTGCTATTTTGTCAAATTAATATAATATACATCAATGAAAAACAGAAAAAGCGGTTTTTCCTTCGGAATAAATATTATTGTACATCAGTATTTAGTTTGGTGAATGTTATGGTATTTAAAAGGAAAAGTATAAAAAGTAGTATCTACTTATTAAAAAAAATTAAAAATTAATATTTAATTTAAAAAATATAAAAATAAATATTTTTTTAAAATAAAAGCTTATTACAAAAATTAAATTAGATAAAATTTAGGTACTAATTTGTAAGCACAATTGAATGTACCATTTAGTTTTCACTGCCTCTAATTTGGAAAGGCAAACTTTTAAGAATGAGGGGTAAAGGGCCTCTCACGTCATGCATACAATGATTCGGAGGTAACAGAAGCTAAGTTGAAAAAATAAAAATAGGTCATATAAAAAAAAGGGTAAAAAACACAATTAAATCAAGGGAGGGAAGAAATTACATGAATCAGCTAAACTTAAAATTAATTTACGAATCAGCCAAAATATATTATTATATAATTCGAACCAGTTTGGTTCGAATTAGAAAAATATGTAATTTGAACCAATGGAGTTCGAATTATGATGGAACACGTGATGGATGTAATTCGAATTTATATGGTTCGAACTACAATTGAGCATTATTCGAACTAAGTGAGTTCGAATTACTCAAGAAGACGGCGTTCTCTGTAATTCGAAGTAAGTTGGTTCGAATTACATGATGATTTGAATTAAACCAATTCGAATAATAATAATAATAATAATAATAATAATAATAATAAGGAGGAGAGTGTGTGTGGTGGGGGTTGTATCTGGGAACAAGGAGGGGATCAATTTGGAAGAGATGGCTAAGGTTTTTATATGGACATAATCTCTTTCTGAAGATAGCATGATTATGGTGATTGAAAATTAGGGAGACTCCTCACCACTACGTGTAACTTTTTTGGAAAAAGCTAGATCTTCTTTGGCTGAACCATATTTTTATGGCAAGGTATAATGTTACTAAGGATAATATGCTAACGAATATGTTTTGGGCTGACAGTGGCAGTAGGGTTGATTACCAATACTTTGAAAACGTTCTTGCTTTTGATTTGATCTACAAAAAAGAAATAAATATCAGAAACCGTTGGTGATATTTTCTGGTTCGAATAATCATACGCAGACGACAATATTTGGGTTTGGATTGCTGTTAGATGAAAGCATTGGTGTTAGACGACAATATTTGGTGGGAAGTGTCATAGTAATGGTGATTTACACAATGATTAATGTGATTATTAATTAATTCGATTTTTTTGTTGTTGTAGAGATAATTTTTGGTTAAGTAGAATTGGCTGATTTTTTTTGCTGTGACTTCAAATTTTGTGAAACTTATCGTGATAATAAATTTTAGTTAGAAAACAACAACAATAGCCCATCTAAAATATGAACAACAACACCAATAACAATAATAAGAATAAAATCAAAATGGGTTGGTTTAGTGGTTAGTTCACTAGTTGCCTAAGTAAGTATCGAGATTTCGAATCCCGCTTTATACATGCAGCAGCGCATTGGCCAACAACAAACCCTTAGATGAAGTTTAATACCGTAGCGGATTAGTCATTGACTTATTGGGTTGGGGATACTGTGAGAAATAAAAAATAAAATAATAATAATATCAAATTTAATTTTTTTTATAGTTCTTATTTTCAAATAATTTAATTTATACTAAATTTTATGTCAATTTTCAATTAATATTCACGAATTTTAAATTTATAAACTAATTTTTTTGAGAAAAAAACAAATACACATCATCTTAAGTCTTAAATCTATATTAATATATTTTATATATTCATTTTGTCTTACAATATGAATTTTTGTTACTTGTTTTTGTCTCGTATATCTGTGGTACTCCAAAGTATAACACGACAACATAAAATGAAAGTATGTAAATACAAAAAAATAGATATTTTTGTTATTTTGTATTTTCTAAATGGCAATAAAATAAAAACCAACAAATCAAGAATAAAATGATTAACAAAATAAAAAAACACGAATAAAAAATATTTAACCACATTATTAAATATTAAAGAAAAAAATAGAATTGTGAAATGAAACTAACCAATTTATTTACTATAAAACTAAAATAAATTAATTTTTATTTGTAAAAAAAAAATTCAAAATTCGAAAAATGAAAAATTTTTATTTTTATTAGATAATCTATTTAATAATATAAACTAATCAAATGTACAATAACTAATATTTTTTTTCTACCTTCCGCAACAAAAAAACAATTCCGATTCATACTAGGTCTAATGAATAAAAATTAAAAATCAAATACCC
This sequence comes from Arachis ipaensis, assembly GCF_000816755.2. Taxonomy (NCBI): domain Eukaryota; kingdom Viridiplantae; phylum Streptophyta; class Magnoliopsida; order Fabales; family Fabaceae; genus Arachis; species Arachis ipaensis. The sequence goes on along the minus strand of NC_029790.2, from coordinate 8,995,181 downwards.
ATAACACAATAAAATAACAAAATAGCTCACACTATAACATAACAAAAAATGTTACTAAGCAATAAAAAAGTCCAAAAATATAATCATAATCATTAACACAAAATTATACTTACTTGATTTAATTTTCGTTTTTCCTCATGCGTCATAGTCTGCAGCCTTTGATTTCAGTCAGGACGTGTCGTCCTTGCCTCCTCGAGAAACAAGATAACACATGTTCAGCAGTTTGCTTATCCACGTCTCTTCAGAAGCTAAAGAAAAATATATCCTTCATCACAGTAGTATTGGCCAACATATGAAACTTATAAAGGGACGACTGGACGAGTGTGTGTTAGTAATTTAGGATATAACTTGACGAAAAAAAAAAAAAGACAACCAATCAAAAGAAGAAAAAAAAGGTTTGATTAAATAAATCTAATCTCAATACTAAAAATATTTATGTAATTTTTAGAACCTCAAACACCCCCCTCCCCCTCCCCCCCAAAGTCCATCGTTTTAGTCCAGTTTGTTTTTATTAAAGTCTTTCTAAAGGCATGTATTAAAGTTACTCATCCAAGTACAAAATTACAAATATAGTAAAACACAAATTAATTTTAATTTTTCAATATAAAATTTTAATTATAAAACTCTTATTAATATTGCGAGATGCATGGATATTGCTTCTTTAGTTTGCAACAAAAAAATTGAGACTATGTATGTGGAGGAGTGCCTAAATATATGACGGTTATGAGTTATGAGCGAGGAAGATAGCTTGTGAATGGCGCGTGGCAAGCAACTTATTAACATACAGTTGTAAGCGTTTGCATTAAATCCATGGATCCTTCTATACAAACACCATATATATACCAATATACCAATTTCAAATTTGCACAAACATTCTTACATGGAAGACATCATAACAGTCCTCGAATGGAAATGCACGCCACTACTGATGTATGATGTGCTTGAGTATACACCAACAACAAGGATGGCCCCGAATAAAGTACAATAATGTTTCACATTTCAATTATAATTAATTTTTGCATAGGTTTGTATATAGTTATACAATGAAATTCTTGACAAGTTCTAAATGGTTGGTTCATTACATATTTGGTGTCACTACATGTTTAGACTTTAGAAAACCATACGACCGAGAAAATTAGGCAATGAAAGTGCACCTGTATATTAGTAGTCTATCTATTGTTTAGCCATCGTCAAGATTTGAACCCGATACAACATATTTAACCACTCATCCAAAACTTTGGTTGCAGTAAACTGGAGTCATTCTTTAATAATGATAGTTCAGTAAACTAGTAGTCAACTGCTATTTTTATTAAAAAAATAAATATTAACAAATTTATTTCTAAATAAATGAAACTAATGTTTAAATATTATAATTTTCTCACATAAAAAATATTTGTCGTAAGTAAAAAATTAATTTTATCATTTGTGAATAGATTGGTTATTATACTTCACTTCTTAAAGTGCATAAAATGCTCCATCAATTTTGAAATTAGACAAGGTGATTATTAAGTAATCTTCTAGGAAGACTCTGACTTCGTATTATATGCAAAGTATTTAATCTCTGCATTTGTATTTCTTTTCTGATAAACAAGCTGAAATTCCACAAAACCGAACCAAAAAAAACAAAAAACAAAAACAGAGCGTGGCCTAAAAACGCCCATACACTCAAATAAGGATGAGTACGATCCAAGTTAATTAATCACTTGAATTTATTTTGCACACTAATCTTAAAGTGGGGTTCTGCCAAGATTTCACACTTTATCTGATGTAAGGTTGTCTTTGGTATTAATTAACTAAGTCTCTCAAAACAAAACAAAAAAATGTAAAAACTAAAAACACTAACATAAGAACAACACCCAGAAAACATGAACTATACCTTTGTGATTTTATCCTTGTGTTTATTGTTTGTAGTTCTTTTTAATGGTTTACAGAAGACGAGATAAATTTTATAACCAATAATAAGTAATAAATGTTATCTCTTTTCTTCATGCGTAATATATGAATATATTATAATAAATAAGGATTTTTGCAATAGTCGAAAAAGATAAAAAACTGTTTCTAAATCTTTAGGCAACAGTTTTTTATCTGTGGTATATGCGGCCGTTGCCAATGTTTATAGGCAACGGTTTTTTATCCAAGACAATGACAAAAAATCGTTGCCATAGTTAATGGCATAGATAACGGTTTTAACGACCATTTTTAAAGAACGGTTTAAAATCGTTACTAGATAGCCAACAGTTTAGAACTGTTCTCTTCCATGATGTAACGGTTTAAAACCATAACTGGATAGGCAACAGTTTTAAATTGTTGTAGTTTTGTTATTAACAAATAGGGGTGTTCAAAATTTAAACCGATCCAAATTAAACCGCCCATCCAATCCAATCCAAATCGAAAACCAATTAAAACCGCACTAATTCGGATTTGATTGGATTCTATTTTTTACAAACCGTTGGATCGGATCGGATTTCGGATCTACTTTTCATAACCGATCCAATCCAATCCGAACCGCACAATGTACTATAATATTATTATTTTATTATTATATTTACAATTATACTTATAACATGTTCAATTTATTATACATTTTTATATTATTCAGTATTATTATTATTTAATAAATATTTTATGTTCAAAATGTTATTTATTTATTTATTTTAACTAACTTATAATTTTATTTCTATTGTTATGTTATTGTTGGCTTCTTAAAATATTGTTGAGACTTGTTATGTCATCGTTGATTATTTAAAATTTAATGCTGCGACTTGTTATATGTATTTGATTTTTTTAATTTACAAAAACGCAAATCCAATCCAATCCAAACTGCTTGAAATTGGATCGGATCGGATCGGATTTTTTTCTAAAAGTCATCAAATCCAAACCGCACTGCAAGTACAATTAGTGTTTGGATCGGATGAGTTTTTGACTCAAAACCGATCCAAACCGCACTGCGAACACTCCTAGTTTTGATTATCACTCCATTCGTCTTTTCCACCTCCAAACTCCCTCTCCATCTTCTTCTTGTCTTCATCAATGGTGCTGTTGTAGGGTCTCGTGGGTGGGGTCAAAAATTTTGAGACAAGAAAACATCCGACTCAAGATTGAGTTATCCGTTCATCTCTTCCATTGCAAGCAAGAGGAGTTAGAGTTTTATTTCCCAAAACAAAAAGATCACAAAATAAAATTCGAAATCGGAATCTAATTTTTCCAATGGAGTCTGCCAAAGAGCAACACGAATTACTGCACCAAATCCTACCCCCACGTCTCGAAGACGCAGGCCTTAAAGATTGTGCTTTTCCACCTGAAATCCATTGCCACGATTTTCTTCGATGACGGTGACAAGAAATGATGCAAAGTCAGAGGCGATGAGGTGAATGTCTCTGGCGATAGCGGTGGCGGTGAAGTGGAGGAGGTTATGGATGAAATTATGGTTGGAGAAGGAACGAAATTAGGGGAAGGTGAAGAAGAATCCTGATTTTTTTATGAATCACAAGGTTGCGTTAATGAATTACAAGGTTTCGAAATTGAAGAACCCTGATTTTCAGCTGAGTCATCACCGGAATGAGCCTAGGGAGTAGGGACCACGATGGTATTTGGAGCTCAATTTGGGAGACCATTATGGTGAAATTAGAATCTTAAAAATCACATTAGGTAATCGTGTGAATCTTAAGAGCTATTATGGGAATTCACTTGCGTATGAGTGATGATTCAGGATTATGATTTTTATTTTAATTTTCTTATGGTTTTCGATCAAAATTTTAATTAGTCACAAAAAAAATTAAAATTTTAATTCAATTTGTTAAGTTAAATTATTATATAAATCACCATAAATTTATTATCAACGTTCCTTAATTAATTATTTTGATTACAAAGTTTATTTTTTGGTGAACCATTGGGGCCAAGGCCCAAAGAGAGAACAAAACTAACTGTCTGCAATGATTATTCCTCTTCTATCATTCATATATAGAGACTCCATTCCTTCGAGCATACTGTCAATGAAGCCAAACCCATTTTGCCTTTTGAAACTTTCTTTTGCAAGCCAATCAGCGCACATGTTTCCTTCTCTTGAGGTGTGTTGAAAGTTGAGCTCCCAAGGTCTTTTTTGAAGCTCCTCAATTTCTCTTAGGAGGGGGTTAAAACGTTGTGTATTATGCTTGAGATTTATCTCCTCATACACTTCTATTGAATTAACTTCTATAACTATTCTTCTCATACCCAAGTCCCGTGCCATCCTAAGCCCATGGACAACACCCCACAATTCTGCCTGCATAGTTTAACGATTTCCCAATCTTGTGGTAAAACCTCCTATCCACTCCCCTTTATGTGTTCTTAGCAAGCCACCACTCCCCGCTTCTTTTGTTTTCTCCCTATAGGCTCCATTAGTGTTCAGTTCACCCACCCTTAGGGAGGTGGGTACCAGATTAATCGTTTCCTATTAGAGGAGGTATTGGATCTCCTGTGAGACTTGAACCCAAACGTGGTTATTAAGGAGGCAAATAATATGCAACTCAACCAAGCCTCTAACCACGACCTTGATGTTTTTCTTTCTCTTTTACAGTTTTACACTTTTGGGCACGGATTCGGTACGCGGGGTTACATAGCGCACTGAAACACCATTTTATTGTTTGGCGCACCGGTCAGCTAGGCGAGACCAGAATTAAAATGCATGGTTTTGCTGGGTTCTTTTTGCAATTTTATATAAATTATAGGGGTCACTTTTTGGTTTTTTGAAATGAATACACTTAACTTAATTTTTAGAATTAGTCAACTATTACTGCCGCCCTATTTCTCCCCTTCCTCCCCGTCGCAATCGCACCCTCTTCCTCCCCTTCCATTCCGTCACAATCGCAACCTCTTCCTCCCCTTCCCCTCCGTCGCAATCGCACTGTCCCTTCCTATCTCCACCACCGAGAATGACTGAAACCACCCCACTCAGCTAACTTCTTCTCCCCCCCCCACTCAGTGTTAATGATTCTGTTTAGGCGGATCCAAGTACACAAATAGCCTCACCTCTGACGACGACGGTACCTGATCTGCATTGTCGGTTGTCTTCAGCAGTTAATGGCTTCGCCGTCTCCATAAATGGAAAGAAGGTACCCATTGTATTATCACCCTTCACTTGATTTACAAATATCCCCCTTTGTTTCGTCATATGTCTGCAATTTTCTTTGAAGGACATCCCCCAATTTTGCGTGTTTCGCTAAATTACCACATTGTTGTTGTTTGGCATAGGGTTGCCGGGGATGAAGATACCACTGGGGGCGAAGCAGACCATGGAGTTGGATTGGTTGAGGGCGAAGGCTTTGCAGGAATGGAGTTGGACGAGTACAATTTACAGGAAGATGAAATAGAACACGAACATCTGGTTGAGGGCGAAGGCTTTGCAGGAATGGAGT
>NC_029790.2:8981841-8988566 GCF_000816755.2 Arachis ipaensis | reverse complement strand
ATTAAAACCGCACTAATTCGGATTTGATTGGATTCTATTTTTTACAAACCGTTGGATCGGATCGGATTTCGGATCTACTTTTCATAACCGATCCAATCCAATCCGAACCGCACAATGTACTATAATATTATTATTTTATTATTATATTTACAATTATACTTATAACATGTTCAATTTATTATACATTTTTATATTATTCAGTATTATTATTATTTAATAAATATTTTATGTTCAAAATGTTATTTATTTATTTATTTTAACTAACTTATAATTTTATTTCTATTGTTATGTTATCGTTGGCTTTTAAAAATATTGTTGAGACTTGTTATATTATTGTTGATTATTTAAAATTTGATGTTAAGACTTGTTATATGTATTTAATTTTTTTAATTTACAAAACCGCAAATCCAATCCAATCTAAACCGCTTGAAATTGGATCGGATCGGATCGGATTTTTTTTTAAGTCATCCAATCCAAACCGCACCGCAAGCAAAATTAGTGTTCGGATCGGATGAGTTTTTGACTCAAAACCGATCCAAACCGCACGCAAACACCCCTATTAACAAAGACAATGGTTTAAAAGCATCGCCTTCGGTGTTGTTTTTTTGCAACGATTTTAATACCATTGCCATTTTGTAGCTGCCTTTGCCAACAATTTTAACACCATTACTTTTTGTAACTTTTTGACAACGATTTTTTGTAATTATATAATTCTTTATTTACAATAGTTTTCTCATGTTGCATTGAAATTAGTTCCAACTATTTTTTTTTAATTTAGTGTCAATAAATAACCTTAACTATTTGAATCAAATTACTAAAGAAAATTAATCGAACATTTACCATCAAATTTGATTTGTAAAGTATTATGTAAGATCCACAATCACATTATATCATCATTGCAAAATACTATAATACTAGTCTAAGTCATAACTACTTCTAATTATATCATCATCATTTTTCAAAATACCATAATACTAGCCTAAGTCATAATAACCTCGAACTATATCATCTAATTTTGCAAAAAATATAATAACAAAAGAATGTTGAAATAGCTAAGTAGCAAGTAGGTTTATCATCATCATGTCCACTGTAAGGCCCACATCGGTTGGGGAGGGGAACGAAGCATGCCTTATAAGGGTGTGGATACCTCTCCCTAGCATGACGCGTTTTGATGAGTGAGTGTGGGGGGCTTCGGCTATCATCCCTATCATCAAAGGCAAAACCGTGAGGCCTTGTGTGCCAAAGCGGACAATATCATGCTAACGGGTGGTCTGGGCTGTTACAGATGGTATCGGAGCCAGAACCCGGATCGATGTGCCAATGAGGGCGCTGGGCTCCCTTGGGGGGGGGGGTGGATTGTAAGGCCCACATCGGTTGGGGAGGGCAACGAAGCATGCCTTATAAGGGTGTGGATACTTCTCCCTAGCATGACGCGTTTTGACGAGTGAGTGTGGGGGGCTTCGGCTATCATTCCTATCGTCAAAGGCAAAACCGTGAGGCCTTGTGTGCCAAAGCAGACAATATCGTGCTAGCGGGTGGTCTGGGTTGTTACATCCACAAGTTCATGACTTTTACTCTCTAACATTTGCTCTTCAAAATTTGTGACCTAATTAAGTTCGTTTTCCCCTTCAACATGGATGGTTTTCCTGTAAACAAAACAAAAAAATAGCAAAAGTAAGAAGTAGGAAGTAATCCAGCATACTGCATCAGATTAAGCGTTAAACATAAAGCATCAAAATGGAAATCTTGAAATAAAGAAATTCATTCATATCAAGTTATCAACAAAAGGCTTGACATAAAGTGATTCATACTTAAAGTGAGCCTTCTTGTTCATTTTTTTTTCTTCATCAACTTTTTTGGTCTAGGAACACATACATATAGGATGATCGAAGTCAAGTTACCTTTAAAGTGGGTGATGGGGAGTTTAAAGATGAATGAAGCAAGGGTAGATTCCTCTGCATCTATGCATGTTACTTATCCAACAAGAAAATTTGACCTATATCTACCAGCTCTCCCTGCAATAATATGCATTCAAAAACTCCAGAATAAAATAAGATTCAAATATCCAAGTCTCCAAATTTGAATAGAATATAAAAATATAATTTGATTAATTTCTAATAACATAACATAAAGTACAATTCTTTACTTTATTTTTTTTTCTTTTTTTCAAAATCGTGTCTATCTACTTAGTTGAATCTTGTGTTACTTGTAATCTGTTTTATTTCAGATACAGTCAGGTCCCGAAATTCAAAACCATCAAACTTCTTCAAGGTTGAAAATATGATCCTAGATATGTTTAAATTAAGACCTATTCCGATGGGATCACTGGCCACTAGAACATCAAACTCGCTTGTTAAATCATTGAACATGCTTGCCTGAAGTCCTAATTAAAATTTCAACTCAGAAAATTCTTAAGGGTTGACATCCAAATACAATCCATTATAAATAACATTGGAGCACAACTGATTTTGGCTAGCATGATATTTATTGTCAATTATTGACACACGTGAAGTTTTCCAAACAAGGAAACAAATAGCATAAATTTTTGTATGGAAAGAGTAAAACTTGAAATTCAAATATCAGATTTCCATGAAACAAGTGAAAGTCAACAAGAGAATTAAAACTTAGGTAAGAGTCTACACCTGCCTTGTTCGAGTTGCTGGTGGCAACGAACCATATACTACTGAACAAAGATGCTTTCCTTGATTCTCAATTTTCTTCTGAACAATATGAATGCCAACTTTTACTAGTTAGTCCATTGTGTATATAAGACAAGCGAATGAAATATGTAAGTAAATTCACAAAAAAAAATTATGATATAAAAATTGTAAGATCTCACCTTTAATTTGTAAATGTCTCAACGTGAAAAGGTTACAATGCAATCACCATTTCTTATATTAGAATAGGATCCAAGAGGGACCTTCAACGACACTAAGGGTGATAACCTCTCATAATAGTGAACCTGCAGCACACATGAAGGAGAAAATTCTATCAATCAATAATTACCAAAATGGAAAAACCATAGGAATGAAAATAGCAATAACTATAATCAGTCTACTGGCTTGGCTCTCATTGCTTACTGCCACCACCACTAATATAAAAGAAGAAAAGGAAATGATTGCTTGTTTGGTCTAGGCGATGTTTTTCTGATACCTCAACATCATCACCAGTAACTTTCAATATCTCTTGATTCAAGGTTCTGAAAACCGAACTGGTCATCGAATCGCTCTAGCTATTGGTTCATTGATTTATTGGTTTAATCGGTTCAATCGTAGTCCAACCAGAATAACCATTTTATAATAAAATAACAAATAAAATATAAATAGACATACTAAAACATAATTATAGTCTAATATAAACTTTAAAATATCATCCAAATTAAATATACTACATCAACCACAATATTATAATATCATCCAAATACAAATTCAAGAGTCAAATAACAATAACAAAATAAAAAATATTTTAGGTATTATAATAAAAACAATAAATGAATGCTGATATATTTCTTTACAGTTGACAATCTAGAGTCGAGGATAAAAAAACATTCATTCAAGATTAGATAAAAATGCTTATGAACATCATTAGAAAGTTACTTCTTTGTAATTCTCCACCTATCGATTATTATATATTGATGGTTATCAGTGGCTAAGAGAAGGGGGTTGAATCTTAGCTTCCTTTTCTTGTGAATATTACTTTTTGTATTTTCAAAAAAATTTAGGAGATATTTTTGCTTTTGTCTCGTGATGAGTTGAGAGACACTTTATTTTTGTCTCCTGGGTAATAGAACCAGAAGTGAAGTAGTGAAGAAGAAGTGACACACAGATGTATCCTAGTTCAGCTACCTAGTGCAATGTAGCCTACATCCAGTCTCCATCACAATTATGATGGGTTTTTACTAACTTTTCCAACACATTACATACACCAATGTTTCCTTAGGATTTATCCAATCCTATCTAGGACAAATCCAGATTCTAACCCAATCTAAATTTGACTAGACCTCAATCTAGCTTTCAACAGCAAAGTGCTAACCCAACTTGCAAGCAAATTCTCACAGGATCATGACTCAAAATAGAAAGATGTACAAAAAAAATCTGAAATATCTTATGGCTTTTTCTTCAAGTTTAACTCACTGCCTTTTACCTCTTATTGGTTTTTTCTTACAAATCTCACCATGTTTGCCTTTTTCAATGAGACTCAGACAGATTAAACTGAGAAAAGAAATATTAAATGAATAACATGAAGGAGAAGAACTCAACAAGCTTAGAAAGCTAGGAGAACCAAACTCTGTGCTTTGTTCTTACTCTCTTACCTTCAACCCTTGGCCATTCACCCTTATTATAGAAGAGTGAACTTCCAAGGTTGAAGCTAGTTCAAGGTTCATAATGTCTTCTTCACCTTCATAGAGCTTGCAGCAGCATCGTCAGTGAGGAGAGAGAAATCCGAATCTGTTGTATGCAACTTGCCCATTCTCTCTCATCCTTTTTCTTCAAGCTTCTTCAATCTTGTCCGTAGAGCTTTGCTTTGACTCCAAGTTTTATTTTTGAGCATTGATAAGCTTCTGGCCATAGTTGACTTCGTTTTCTTCATTGATTCTTGTTCTGTTCTTAGTGCTTGGCTGATTTCTCCTTGGTTCCTTGGTGAAGCACGAAAGGAGAAAGAAACTTTTTGATGTGTTCTGACTGAGGAGTGACTAGCTTCTTGGTTGTAGCCCTTTCTTCTTGCTTGGATTTGGAAACACACCTTTTGTCCTTCAACCTACCATATCTTCTGCACTTTTCTTTTCTTTCTTTCTTCCTTGTTGAGTGACGTGACCGAAATGAAAAGAGAGAGGAGAGAGATGAGAGGACTTTTGGCTTTCGGTGGAAGCTAAGTAGGATTAAAGTGATTTAAACTTGGGATTCATGTATGGGAGTAGGTAACCATATGAGGCTTGAAGAATTTTGGACTCATTTCCTTATTTTCTCATATTTGGTTCATAAACTTGTGATAGGGCTTGGCTTTAGTTCTGATGGACCACAATGTATGGGCTTGATTATTTTCCTACACACAAGCACAACATAATCATATAAACAATTAATAATTCTCTAATAATATTTGTTCATCATTTTAATCAAATATTAGTTTTCCAAACTCAACATATATAGACACATTCAGTTAGCACAACATAGAACAGGTACCACTGAATTACAATTAAGACTAATGTTAGTAGACACAATTGTGCTTTCGCGACTAGGATGATTCATTTGTTCCCTGGTTATCTATGCTTCATGAAGAAGATCAAACACTTCAACGGTTGACACCATTGTGCTTCCATCAAAGCCACCAAGTGCATGCCTACAAAGTGAATGGATAAGTTCATAATAGTGCAAAATTAGTCACATAGGTTGTTACTGGGAAAGAAACTAGTGCAAGTTTTAATCTAGGAATTAAGAAATGCATAACTGGCAAAATTCACATGTTGAATTAACTAAACAATCTAAGCACAATTAAGCTCAAAGCATAGTTTTAATTGACTTAATTGAACACAAAAAACCACAATAGTTCACAGCAAAGCACAAAAAAACACACCACAACAGCGAAGAAGACAACAACCACCTAACAATCTCAAAAATCACAATAACAATTTTACAAATTAGCAAAAATACAGCCCAACAATCTCAAAGACAAACAATAGGTACACAACAATATAATAGCAAATCCAACCAACAATCTCAATCTCAAAAATCACAACTACAACAATTTAGATAATTAGCAAATTAACAATTTAGCAAAAACATAGCAACTCAATAATCTCAAGAACAACAATAGGTACACAACAACAAAAATTTATTGAATTTAGCAAATAAGCAAGAACAAGACCTAAATAGAAAATTCAACAACCCAATAAAAAACAAGAACAATCCCAATCTCAATCCAGCAAATTCAAACACAGCAACCCAACAATTTAGCAAAATAACAACGTAACAAGATCAATAACAGAAAATTATAGTAAAAAAATAATAAACACAACAGAACAACGCGGTGGAAAGAGGTGGACACAGCAAAACTAGATTAGAGTTCAGTTCATAGTTCACAGAAAAATAAAAAATCACAATTCACAGTTCACAGAACTTTACAGTAATGAAAAATTATTCAATACATTTTAAAAAATTTCCTAGAAGCTAAATTCCTTGAACAGAGCACTCAAGAGGGAGACACTAAGACAATGAGCACCTTCAAACGGGCTTTGAACGGGACAGTGGCTGCAGTGGAATAGAGCTAGCACCGACGGGACTGTGGCTGCGCGACGGAAGCTTCCACGTTCACACGGTGGTTGTGCGATGTAGGGGAAGGAAGGTTGCGATGGAAGGGAAGTGAGGGAGAAGGCGGTGGCTGGACGGATGTGAGGGAGGACCTGAAGCTCGATGAGAGGAGCTCTGGACCGAGTGTGAGAGAGGCACAGAGCGCGTTCATTTTAAATTTTAATTTTAGGTTTTTGATTATTTTATATTTTTTTATTTATATGAGATCAATTTTTATCGGTTCAACTAATGACTTATTGGTTGAACTAATGAATCAATGAACTAATAGTCTGACTAATTCGACCACCAAGTCGGTTTTGACAAGTATGCTAAATATAAATATTTTTTGGTGACTTGCTAAATATAAATATAATTTGACCATATAATTTATAACATTTAATTATATTTATAAAATTTGATTAAAAATATAAATTTATTAGT
>NC_029790.2:8978584-8981813 GCF_000816755.2 Arachis ipaensis | reverse complement strand
TTACTACCGTGTAATAAACAAATTAAATTATTACGAGATCTAAAAATAATAATTAATAATAATAAATTATAATTACACTTTTGATTATTTCGATATTTAAGTTATTTTATTTTGGATGAAAAATTAAATGAGTAAAAGTCAGCATATTAATTACCTCATTCCAATGACTTAATTAATTATAGATAGATAAATTATTTATAGTTTCGCTACACATTAAATTCATTCACACAACATGTACGTGAAATTACGTCATTTTTATCCGTGTTTCTTCTTCGTATTTTTTTGTACACCTCATTTTCTTTCTTTTATTGGTGTTGTTGTTGCTGCGTTTTATTTTTATTTTTTTTCTCCTCATCTTGCTCATCTGATATTATCTTTTTTGTTTATTTTTTCTTCTGTTTTTTATTTTATTTCTCTTAAAAGAGTAAAACAAAAAGAATTATGAGAAATAAAATAAAAAAATGAAGATGAAAAAGGAAAAAAAGTAACAGAAGATGTGAGAGAGGAAAAGGAAAAGTTTTGAATTATACAAAATTTATCAGAACAAAAAAACCAAAATTTCTTAATAATTTCTAAGCTTTGACTCCGAAATTTTGCTAGAAACACAATATTGCTGTTGAAGTTCAATTTTTCGTTACGTTATAGCAACAAAATAAAACCGTTCTCTTTGACTATTTTAAAGAATGGTTTTATAACTATTCTATCATTTTTTATTAAAAAATAATTTTCTAATATTGTTTAAATAATTTAACAAATATTATTTATAGAAAAATAAATTTAAAACAAATATTAGTTTTTGTTTCATTCAATTATCGCTCTAAAATTTAACATATAATTTTTTTTACACTTAAAGAAAAACCCGTATAAATAATCAAAGCCCTAACGCAGACTTCCCACTCGTTCCTTTTCTCTCCCTCTAGCGAGCCCTAACCCGCCACCATAACCCACCATTCATCATCTTACGTTAGCCATCATCCCAGAACTTCACGCAGCCTTCACCATACCATCAAGCCCCAACCCACCGTCGAAGGAAGCAGTTCGTGGTGCGCCATCACTGCATCTCTGACTCTCTCCTTGTCGCGCATACGTGGGACGTCTCTGCATCTCTCATCGCCGCGTACGTGGGTCGTGTCTGGCTCTCTCCTTGCCGCGTACGTTGGTCGTCTCTGCCTCTCTCATCGCCGCATATGTGGGTTGTCTCTATCTTTCTCCTCTTCTCGGTGTGTGTGGTCGTTGTTGGTTCTCTCCTCTCCATGGCTGCTTCTCCGCTCTTCACAGTGTGTGGTCTACCCCTGTCATCGTTGCTGCTTTTGAATCGCACCCTGTCTCACGATCCTCTACCTCCTCAGCTCGTTGTGGCTCAACTTCTGTTTAGGTAACTCAAGTCTCTTTTTATTAATAACTAACCTTGTAATTCTCTGGATCTGGAATAAATGTCCCAGTCCTAACTTTATGTCTTGGATGCTCACCAAAACCAAATGGAACACTATCATAATTGGGCCCAGAATTTTGCATCATAGGAAGGAAGGGATGTTTCTGACTAATGTCACCAGAAGAAGGTAGCATCATATTTGGAACAATACTAGTACAAGTAAGAGGAGGAGATTTTTCCAATAATAATTGTGACTGAAGTGGTGGTATTATAGGTGAACTAGAACAAGAAAATGGACCCTGCAATTTTCCATCTAAACATAGTCTTGCATTCTGCATGTTTTTCCAATGGATTGCAAAATCACATTCCAAAATATCAACTAATAATGTAGTTTCCATGTTCATAGCCACAGGGAATGAAAATGGTGTCACATTATTATTATTACCATTAATTGGACCAAGTAATGTGATTTTAATTGATTTGGATTCTGTTTTTATTTTAATATTGATTTGGTATAATGCAGTTCTATTCTGATCACTGGTTCTCTGGAAATATATTTTGTGAACAAAAAAATTTTTCTGCTTTATGATATCTAAAAATTAACAACAAAAAATCTTTTATTTGCATGGAATAGTTCCAATCAAAATAGAATTAATATTTTTCTATTATAAATCAATGACCAACACAGTATTTTTTTGTAACACTTAAAAAATATTACAAAAGATCTTTAGTAACATCTTTTTAGTTATATTATACTATTTTTTATTTTATATTATAAACAATATAAATATTCTAAAATTAATTACTACAATATAAAATATTTCATTAAATTCACAAATTCACAAAATGAAATTTTTATAACCTCTTTCATTAATCAATAATCATTGTACTAGTTTGCTTCGTGATGCAAATAAAACGAAAAAAAAAATATTTATAGAAATTAAACTCTATGAATATTTCATCATATATAAAAAAAGAAAAGTGATACACAGTACATAAAACATAAATAATTGGCAATCTGAAGCACCAACTCAGTCTCCCCAGCTTCCTGCAGCACGTAGAGAGCTCCAAAAACCTACAAAAAATCCATCACTACCTTCTTATGCAATTGAACATATTAAGCCAAAAACAACATGGGATCACCTATACATACGCTCCACTTGTCAAACACATGTACGGTGATAAGGGGAAAATTTTTGACATAAAACATACAAAATTTTATGCATTCCTTCCATATACATAGAACCATATTCCAATACTCCATCCATTTGACAACATCTATTCTTTCAATCTTTATGCATGTCAATAAAAACTTGTTTTGACAATATTAATAACAAAAGATAACTTGATTCTATCCCAAAAACAACAATCCTGAATTGAAATTATAACCTCTTTTATATTCTCTATTTACACTCCATTAACAAGCACAATTAAAGTAAGAATGAAAACCATGAGTCTTTGCCGCTGGTATACTAACCCGACTGGAGGAACTATAACTACTTCTCTCAATACAGTTTTATATACATCCAAGGGCTCGAACTGAAGACAAAGGGGATAAAGATGAGCTTACCTACCACTTGAAAATCACTAATGTACTATGCAGCAAAAATTAAACTATTTTCCACTAGCTGAAGATGATCTCTAATGTTCTACTCTAGGGAATAAGAACTACTTGAACAGTTTAAAAATCAAAATTGTTGGGATAATACTTGCACAATAGCATCCTCAACCTAAAGTAAGCAATCAAAATGAGAAAGGAAAAATGATTTGATAGGTTATGCATGACAACCATTGATTGGGAATTCAAAGCAGCAAATACAATGCCTTAGCTTCTAAACTATTTATGCTGGCAATAAT
>NC_029790.2:8966504-8978559 GCF_000816755.2 Arachis ipaensis | reverse complement strand
GAAAGCATATGTATAGTGCAGAATTTAAAGTCCACAAAAATCGGCAAGTACACCGGGTCGTACCAGGTAATACCTCAGGTGAGTGAGGGTCGATCCCATGAGAATTGATGGACTAAGCAACAATAATTAAGCGATTTACTTAGTTAGAAAAGCATAAAAGAGTGGTTTTGTGGTTTTAATTGCATTAAACAGTAAATTCAGAGAATTAAAAGCAAACAGTAAATTGATGTGAAGAATGTATGAGAAAATAGTTAAGGTTTCGGAGTTATTTATCTTTCGGATTAACTTCTCTTACCAACTATTTTAATCATGCAAGATTCAATTCATGGCAAACTATATGTGACTAAACCCTAATTTCTTAGTAATTTAGTCTCCTCTAACCTAGTTAACTGTCAATTCCTTGGTCACTTAAGTTCAATTAGAGGGTTAAGTTCAATTCTAGTTTATGTACCACAAAAACACTAATTATCCAAATATAAGAGGATTATATATCATGTATCCCATTAAGTCCAGATAATTAGTGATTTATTTACAAGAACTCAACTATAATAAGGGTCATACTTCCGTTCCACCCAGATTCGTAAGATGAAGAACGAAAACAAATTCTTGAAATTGAAATCAATACATGAATTAAAATAGAAGAGTAATAGTATTAATCCATAGAATAAATAGAACTCCTAACCTTACAGTGGAGGTTTAGTTGCTCATGACTCAGACAGAAAACTAGGATTCTAAAAAAACTGTAAACTGTCGAATGAGGTGCATAAGAGAGAAGAGCCCGAAAGGCTAAATCTTTTCCCTTTTATATCTAATCCTAATTAATGTAAAATATATTTTCTAAAACTAAATAATATATTTTTCTCTTGTACAATAAAATAAAGTTTAATCAAAATAACTAAAAAATCTCGTGATGGCTCGTTAGTAAGAAAAGGGACCACTTCTTTTCCTGAGGCTGGTGGCAAACTTGGACAGGGCCAAGTTTAGCACCACTCCACCCGCGTGTGTTTCTTGATTTTTCTTCATCTTGGAAGATCCCAAGTTTGGCGCCACCAAGGCAAGAATTCTCGAAGAAAAGCATGGATTATTATATATTGTTAAAAAGCTATGAAAGTTAGCTTTGCAACTCCACAGAAACCGTGTCAATTAAACCTTTGTAGCTCAAGTTATTCCTGTTGGAGTGCAAGGAGGTCAGGGTTGATAATATCATCCACTTTCTTCCTTTTCTCTGTCAAATCCGTCCGAATGCTACCTGAAATAAACCAAATTGCACACGACTTAAAGTAGCATCCATAATGGCTTAAAAATACTTAAATAATGATTAAACTTAACAATTTTGAGTGCAAATTCACTAGGAAAAGATAGAAAAGATGCTCACGCATCACAACACCAAACTTAAACTGTTGCTTGTCCTCAAGCAACTAAAACGATATAGGACCAAGAAGAGAAAATGTCTGAGATTTGAGTTTTCATTTAAGCTCAGGTTTAGTTATTGAATAGGACTTATGACACTCTAATTTTGCATAGGTTCGACATTTCACTATCCTTTGAAGCTCAGAAATATTAGTATCCTTCAGAACTAGAACTTGGATGATATTATAGATTCTCTTCTTTAAGCTCTAATTGATTCTTGAACACAGCTTTTCCTTTCTTTAGTGCTTCGCGCCTTGAGCTCAGCCGTGACTCTAAGTGTTTTGTTTTCAATCTTAACTTGAAACATGAACACCATAAGCACTTAACTGGGGAATTATTTGAGTTCTAATTTTTTTTTCTGTTTCTCCCAGACAGTGGTGTTCAGAACATTAGGCATACTCTGTAACAGCAATGGGTCACGGCTTTAAGTGCTCAGTCTCAAGGGTTGCTTGACACTTTCACACCACAAGCATAAGGTTAGGAAAAACTACTCTTTTGAGCTTTAGATAAGTTTTTGACCCTCCTAACCATTGATGCTCAAAGCCATGGACCTTTTTCTTTTGATTTTTTTTTCTTTTTGCTATTTGTTTTACTTCAAGAATCAATCTTTTTCTTATTTCAGAGAATCTATAATACTTCTCTAGGTTTCTTTTCCTCAAGAACCAATATTCTCAACTCCAATGTCAAATATGCACAGTTAATTCATACATTCAGAAACAGAGATAGTGCCACCACATCAAAGTAACTAGAACAACTCAATATATATATATAACTCAACTCATGCATTTTACTACTTCTTTTCTTTTGAATTTCTTTTCAGGCTTAGTGAGCAACACATGAGACATCTTTATACTTTTTTTTTTGTTTTTTTCAAGCTAAAACAAACAACAAAATTAAAAATAACAGAATTAAACTAGAACATAGGATTTAAAATTACTAAAGATCATGCAGACACTCAAACAAAACAGCATAAAACAGGAATATAATATAATAAGAACAAAAGGAAATAGGAAGTGAAAAAGGGACTGAACCACCTCTGTTATCACGGTGGCCATCTCATTCCTCAGGCTTTACTCCTCCGTGAAGATGGTTCACCTCCCTTTTGTGCCATTGATGATAAGATAAACAAAGAGCGCACTCTACAACACCAAATTTAAAAGTTTACTTGTCCCCAAGCAAAGAAAAACTAAAAATGGGGAGGGATATAAAAAAATTGCACGGATGAGTAAAAACAAAAATTATTGCAAAAGAAGGAAAACAATGATAAAAGGACAAGAGAAGTTAAAATTATTTTTTTTTAGAATTTTTTTGGATTTTTTTTGTTTTTTGTTTTTTTTTTAAGAGAGAGTGGCGTCAAAATCCAGGGGGGCCAAGTTTGGCGCCACCCTGGAGTGAAAATTGGCCTTGTTTTATTATTGGTGGCGCCAAACTTCCAGAAATCCAAGTTTGGCGCCACCCCCTTCCACAATTTCTTCACAAGTTACGTCGACTATGGCACCAAACTTGGAAATCCAAAGTTTGGTGCCACCCCTCCAGGGTGATTCCATCAATTTACACGCATTATGTGGTGCCAAACATGGACTAGCCAAGTTTGGTGCCACCCTGGCCATATCTCACTCCTCCAGGGTGTTCGAAATTCCTTCTGATTATTCCTGTTCCTATTTTTAACATTTTGCATGACCAAAACACATGTAAAACAAAGGAGAACTACAGAATTATCATTAAGAGATAAATATAAATAAATAAAATAAAATAAATAAAATGAGCTTGAAATTAAAGGATACTATAGTTGGGTTGCCTCCCAACAAGCGCTTCTTTACCGTCATTAGCTTGACGGTTAGTTCTGCTAAGGTGGAGGTTGAACATAGTGTTTCAACTCCTTCATGAATTTAACATAGAGAGGCTGATGAGCGGATAATTTATACGCTTTTTGACATTGTTTTTAGTATGTTTTTAGTAGGATCTAGTTACTTTTAGGGATGTTTTCATTAGTTTTTATGTTAAATTCACATTTCTGGACTTTACTATGAGATTGTGTGTTTTTCTGTGATTTCAGGTATTTTCTGACTGAAATTGAGGGACTTGAGCAGAAATCAGATTCAGAGGTTGAAAAAGGACTGCTGATGCTGTTGGATTCTGACCTCCCTGCACTCAAATTGGAATTTCTGGAGCTACAAAACTCGAAATGGCGCGCTTCCAATTGCGTTGGAAAGTAGACTTCCAGGGCTTTCCAGCAATATATAATAGTCCATACTTTGGCCAAGAATAGACGACGTAAACTGGCGTTGAACGCCAGTTTTCTGCCCAAATCTGGCGTCCAGCGCCAGAAAAGGAGCCAAAACCAGAGTTGAACGCCCAAACTGGCACAAAAGCTGGCGTTCAACTCCAAGAAGGACCTCTACACGTGCAACACTCAAGCCCAGCCCAAGCATACACCAAGTGGGCCCCGGAAGTGGATTTATGCATCAATTACTTACTCATGTAAACCCTAGTAGCTAGTTTATTATAAATAGGACATTTTACTAGTCTTTTTGACAATCTTTGGTCTCAGTTTTAATCCATTGTTCATATTAGGAGACTATTGATCACGTTTTAGGGGGCTGGCCATCGAATCTTCGTGGCGTAAGCTAGAATGATGGCGGCATTCAAGAGAATCCGGAAGGTCTAAACCTTGTCTGTGGTATTCCGAGTAGGATTCAATGATTGAATGACTGTGACGAGCTTCAAACTCGCGATTGCTGGGCGTTAGTGACAGACGCAAAAGGAGGGTGAATCCTATTCCAACATGATCGAGAACCGACAGATGATTAGCCGTGCTATGATAGAGCATGTGAGCATATTTTTCACTGAGAGGAGGGGATGTAGCCACTGACAACGGTGATGCCCTTGCATAAAGCCAGCCATGGAAAGGAGTAAGAATGATTGGATGAAGATAGCAGGAAAGCAGAGGTTCAGAGGAACGAAAGCATCTCCATTTGCTTATCTGAAATTCTCACCAATGAATTACATAAGTATTTCTATCCCTATTTTATTAATTAATTTCGAAAACACCATTATCAATTTATATCTGCCTAACTGAGATTTGCAAGGTGACCATAGCTTGCTTCATACCAACAATCTCCGTGGGATTCGACCCTTACTCACGTAAGGTATTACTTGGACGACCCAGTGCACTTGCTGGTCAGTTACACGGAGTTGTGAACCGTGGTCTTGGCATCATGTTTTTGGCGCCATTACCAAAGAAAGAAAGAGCGATGAATTTTACATACTTAAAGTGTAATCACGATTCCGCGTACCAGAGGCTTTGCTCCAAAACTTCAGCAAAAGGAATATTAATTTGTAACTTTTTGAAAATTTCCAAGAACTTTAAAAACTGCTTGTCCTTGGTCTCCTTTTGAAGTCTCTGAGGATATGGCATCTTAGACTTGTACTCAGGAGCCTTAGGTAATGTTGGATGTGTGTCAAGAGTGACTGGAAAATGATTGTCTACATGCCTAGCTGGGACGTATTCAATCTCCCTCTTTTTCTCCTCCTTAATGGATGATGTATTCGCAACACCAAACTTAGGTTTGATGTCAGGAGAAATTTTGTTGATAGTCACCAAAGGAGGCTTGAGCTGTAAACCTCGTTGTGCATTATTAGGAGGTTTTTGAAGGGTTGGAACAATAAGCTCAGTTTGCATGCACTTTTCCTCTTCACCTGATGAATGCATATTTTTAAAGACATGAAAGACCAGTTGCTCATCATGCACTCTAAGTACTAATTCACCCACTTCTATATCAATTAGAGCTCTCCCAGTGACTAGGAATGGTCTTCCTAGGATTATGGAGGCATTTTCATCGTCTCTCATGTCAAGAATCACAAAATCTGATGGGAGAAACAACTTACCCACCTTGGCCAAAGATGTGATTTCCTTATCAATTCCATCCTTAGAGTCTTTGGCATTTTTAAGTGCAACCTGTATCCAACAACAGATGGTACATGCTACTATTTGGTTATACATACTTCTTTTATGATACACGCATATACACTTCAAGTTATTCCCACATTACCTCTCTTTGGCGCAATGCTGCTTCCTTTCTGCAATGTCATAATGCAGTTGTGTCATATATACTATTAAACCTCAATCATATACCAAGAAAGAAATAAAGAAAGTACCCATTTCTCAAGCTTTCTAACTCTGGCCTCTACTTCCTTGCATCTCTCTTTCTCAACTCTGAGCTGTGTGTATCAGTTTCAACCAAGGTTGGTACTATCAGCATCAAAAAGGAGAAATAGATAATATTAAAATACCTTATCAAGTATGCTTTTATTCTCTTCCTGGAGCATATCAACTTGCAGACAGAGAAGAAACCTCAATTTGAAACATACAAATCCTCTTTTATGGGAAATTCATACCAAAGATGTGGTACAAGAAGCAACTAACCTCATCAAGAAGTGCAAAAGCATCACGATTGCTTCCTGAATCTTTTAGTTGAACAAGGCCAGAATCAAACGGAAACCTGTAATTATTCCACTAAACTGAGTTACATGATAATGCAGATAGAGGAACTCAAAATTGCTATTGCAGTTTTCATATTAAAATATCCAAATCCAACAAAGGAAGCATTCGCATCTTATCAGAACTAGACATAAACAATTTGTAATGCAAAGGAATGAGCCAGAGTGAGCGTGAGAGTGGTAGTTAGTTAAATTTATCTTTTATCCTTTGGGTGGTATTCATAGTTGTCAGAACCGAACCGGTGATCGAACCGGTCAAGTTACTGGGTTACTGGGTCATTGGTTCAACCGGTGGGTCACTGGTTGAATCGGTTAACCCGGTCCTATGTAAATAAAAAATAAAAATAGTCAAAAATTTAAAATTAAAATTTAAAATACATATTTTTACTAGCATTTTAAGAATATCTAGCTATTCTAAAATAATATGAAACAGGAATAATAAGTATTTTGTTAATTTTACTCTATCATAAATATTTTATTTTGTTTTTATATTAAAATAATAATTATTTTTAAAATTTAATAATTTATTAATTAATTTATATCTATTATACTATTATATACTACAAGTATTTATTAAAAAATAATATTAATAGATATTATATAATTATAAAAAAATAAATGAATTTATAATTATTGTTAAATAAAAATATAATTAATTTAAAAATAAGTGAGTTTATAATTAAAATTAAAATAAATTAAATAGAAGTAAATTATTTGATAAAAGATATCTATATATAATATAATTTGTAAATATATTAACTAGAATTGTGATAGCCTGGTGGTTGTGACTTACTCCTTTTACATTGAGGACAGGGGTTCGAAACCCACCCTACCGAATTTGAAAAATTTTAATATCCAACGGTTTGGTCGGACCGATTTTATCGAGTTTGACCGGTTTTTATCAGTTCACTCTGGGTTTGACCGGTTCGTACTGGTTCTCTACCTTGTTCAGTTCAATTAGCAGACCGGACCGGCTTAGGATCAGGTTCACCGATTTTTGGTCGAACTGGCCGGTCCGGTCCGATTTTTACAACACTGGTGGTATTTCCTCCACATACTCACAGGTTCAAAAAAAAATTAAAGAAGTTACTAGGCAAGGTGACAACAAAAATATCAGATCCTTCAGCATTGGCTATCACATCAGTGCACAACTAATTGTTAAGGGTTTTCTTACTAACTCCAGAATATCAAGAGGTACAGTAGCAGATAATTAGCAATTAGAGTAATAGGAGGTGAGAGGTAGAAGATAGGATAGAGAAAGGTTGAGGTATCAAGGTGATACTCTCAAGAAAATATTATTTAGAAAAGAAGGAAGAAGAATGAGTAATGAAAGAAGATTCACTTGGCATTCGAGAGGCCAAACTCTCCACTAAATAGTCACTCCACTTATTCCCTTGCTTAAAAGCTTTTCAGCTTTCTTATTTATAATATCCATATCCTAACTACTTCCCTAAACATGTGGAATAACAATAATTTGAAATTTCAATCAGTTACGTATTTTTTCTCCTTCTATAAGTAAATTTAAAAGGAGTTAAATTCCAGAATATCAGCTTTAGAATGAAGATGAGACTTAATATGGTAGTCAACAATAAACATGCATATAGTTGAAGTCTTCTTAGATGTATGAAGAATGCAACATCATCACTATTTTTTTATTGATACCTACCAATGGAGAATCGGAAATCAAATCAACGCTAGTCAAGAGTGAAGATGTTGGTAAATAGTGAATTAGTAACTCGTGGTGAGGATAATAGTAATTGTGAGGAGAACATGAGTTATAATGTCTCTGTATATAAGTCTAGTTCTATAGCTTCAATGAATTTAGAGGTTATTATGTGCTTCACAGCAAATTTAAGTCATAGAAGAATTGAGACTCACATAGTCACATTTACTAGAGGCTCAAATTCAGGCTTCTGCAATTAAAGTATAAAGATGAAACCTGGAAAATAAAGTGAAATAAACATTAAGTTACAACAATGAGCAACTTAGTAGAAATAGGGATACTATCGGTTTATCATAATGTCTACATAAAGTAGAATATAAGTAATTCGTTCATTTGTCCAATTTGGTCCAATAGTTGAGAAATCCTCTGCAATGAAATTACAAGTTAGCTAAGTTTACAAACAGAAACAAAACATGCATGACAATATCATGTCACAATAGTCATAACATATCACATCATATCCAAGTCTTGCTTCTCTCATTCTAGTTGCTAACTACTAACACTTTGCTTCTCTCTGTTCTAGATCTTAACATTAGGACTTCAATCGATTCATGGCCATCAAATCTTAACAAATATATACAAAATACTTAAAAATATTGTAGAGAATAATAATGAAGCAGTGAAAATTAGAGAAGAAAGAATACGAAAGGAGGTTCTTCTTCTCCTCCATTAGACTCACCTCAAAACAGAGAACTATAAATCCAACCCTAGAATTTGTTGAAACGAGAGAGAGATTCAAGGAACGGAGGAGCATGATCGAGAGCGCCAGTGAGATTGAGAGTGAGAGTGCAAAGGAGAACAAGATTTGGAGTGAGATTGAGAGCGCTAGTAGGTTCCCCAATCCTGCAGTGAAAATTAGAGAAGAAATAACACGAAAGGAGGTTCTTCTTCTCCTCCATTAGACTCACCTTAAAACAGAGAATAACAAATCCAACCCTAGAATTTGTTGAAACGAGAGAGAGATTCAAGGAGCGGAGAAGCACGATCGAGAGCGCCAGTGAGATTGAAAGAGAGAGAGTGCGAAGGAGAATGGAATTTGGAGTGAGATTGAGAGCGCTAGCAGGTTCTCCGATCTTTCTTCCTTCCCAACCATTAGGTTAGGTCTCCGATTTTTATTTCAAGTGTGTTGTAGGAATAGGTAACATTTTTGAAGTTTTTTAAAAAATTATATATTTTTACTAACATTTCATTATAAATCTTACTTTATATATAATTTTATAATAATCACTAACACTTTAACAAATATTAAGCAATAAATGTTACCAAATGTTCAAAATGTAGTAGTGACAACGAGCTGAGGAGATAGAGGATCGCGAGACAAGGCGCGATTCAGAAGCAGCAACGATGACAGGGGCAGACCACGCACTACGAGGAGCGGAGGAGCAGCGACGGCCAGGAGAGAACCAACAACGATGACGCACGCCGAGAAAAGGAGAGAGGCAGAGACGACCCACATACACGGCGAGGAGAGAGGTAGACATGACCCATGTACATGGCGAGGAGAGACGCAGAGATGACCCACGTATGCGCGGCGAAGAGAGAGTCAGAGACGCAGTGACGACGCACCACGAACTGCTTCCTTCGACGGTGGGTTGGGGCTCGATGGTACGGTGAAGGTTGCGTGAAGTTCTAGGATGATGGCTAATGTAAGATGATGAATGGTGGGTTATGGTGGTGGGTTAGGGCTTGCTAGAGGGAGGAAAAAAGAACGAGCAGGAAGTCTGTGGTAGGGCTCTGATTATTTTTTTGGATTTTTCTTTAGGTGTAAAAAAAATATTATATGTTAAATTTTAAAGAAAAAAAAGAAATTTGGCCGAAGCCTTTAAGGGAGTAAAGAAAGAAAATTTGAAACATGGCTCATATGCCTTATACATATATATATATATAATCATATTTTTTTAACTTGGATTCATTTACTTGGCCAAAGCCATTAAGGCAAAAGAAAAGAAAGAATTGGCAACGTGGCTTGCAATGCTTATATACATATATATTATCATGACACATAATCTTATTCATTAATCATCATCATGCCTTTCATTATATTCAATATCATCACCGAAATCAAAACTGGGAAAGGGAATGAAGTGAGAGACCGAGTGTTCTTGAAGGAGAGCCGTGACACTTCTTTGGATTTTGGCTTCGATTTTTTTTAGATCCGTAACTTTGATAAAAAATCTAATCCGATAAAAGTGTTTGTATCCTCTTCCTCTACATGTTGGCGTCACTTTTGATCGGCAGAAGTTGACAGTGACGTAGTTTTCTTACCCTTGAGTTTAGTCAATTGGAGTTCTCGGAGGCACAGATAATTTCTGACGTTTTCTTCTTCAGCAACTCGGTCAGAAAGTTTTTCTGGAGCTTTCGTTGATTCTGATTTCGTACAAAGGTAAGAGATTTCGTGTTGAAATTAACTGTTTTAATTTATGAATGCCATGAAAGTCTAGTGGATATTTACAAATAATTTATGATTATTTGAAATCACTGAATGATAATTTTGAATTGCATTTATGACTGAATGTGATGAAATGTATTTGATTTCTTGATTATTGAGTTGGAAAGTCGATTTAATTTGTTGGTATTAAACTGAGATTTGAAAATGATTTCTGATTTTGGAAATATTTGAAAAGAGGTTGAGAATGGTTTGGTTGGAACCCGAAAAGGGTGGTGAAATCCAATTTTAAAGGGAGATGCTGTCCAATTTTTGTAAAAATATACAAAAAGTGATTTCATTTTTAAAATCTGATTTATAAGCTTATTTTAAAACATTATTGATTTGATTTATTAAAAATTATTAGTTTGACTCAATAACATAAGATTTGAAAGGTCTGAATTTTATTAAAATAGAAAGTGTCTTAGCTTCAAAGAAAACGTTTTAATTACTAAAAACTATTTGATTTCGATTTATTACAAAAAGTTTTATTTTTAGCTTGATTTATTAAGAAAGTATAAGGTTTTACAATTCAGTTTTTTTTAGAATAGATTTTGTTTCAAGTTATTATTTGAGTTTGGTTTGTTAAGAGAAAGAAGGAAAGAGGAAAGAGAACACGACACGTGTGATTATGAAATGAATAAAAGGTCACGAGAGGGTGACGGAAAGTAACTAGCTAGGGTGCCAATGTGAGATCGTTAAGCCGTGGGCTTTATGTGTGAATGATTGTGCAGGGATGCCCGTGTGTATGGAATGGCTTCCAGGAGAAAGTGGCACATGCTTCAACTGGAGAATCAGCGCCTGCAAGTACTTGCAGAAGTCATATTCGGCATACTTCAGCTGGAGAATTAGCGCCTACAAGAAGTAGAAACTTGCAGAGGTTATGTCGCTGGAATGTCTTATCTGACTTGCGAGTCGGATTGCGTCGGGTGCGGGTCAAAATCGACAAATGAGCTCATTACCTACGATAGGGCTAGACATGCATCATCATTGTTTGCACATTTGCATTTGATTGTGTTTGCTTATTTTGTCTCTCTGTGATTGTGCTGTTTGTCTTATTGCTATTTGTTTGTGTGTTGATCTGTTTTCTGTGCTGTTAGTTTGTGTATTGAGGTGATTGAGAACTGAGGTTCTGATTGAGATTTGTCTTAAGTTCAAAAATCTAAAGAAGGTAATTAATTATATAAAGTAATAGTAAAAAGTATTTTCAAAAGGTTTGATAAAAATATAGTTTTATTGAGTAAAGTTAATTATTTGCAATCTATTTCATTACTCTTTCGACATTCCCATTCCCTACTGAGAATGTGTGGTTTGTTCTCACCCCAAAATCTTCCACCCTTTCAGTGACACATGTTCGAAGATTCAGTTTGAAGTTGCGGGCGAATATTAGCCATATTTGAGTTGAATTTATGTGTTGAGTTGCTTTCATAGAATTCTCTCACCCTTGTTATTTAAGATTTTATTTTATATAGAGGGATAGGAGTTGTAACTGAGTTTTATTTGAATTATGTTGTATGATATTTATTATTATTAATAACTATGTGATTAGTATTGCTTGAGGATCTTTGATATATGATTTTAATTAATAAAAGCAAACTTTTCAGGTATTTTCTTAAAAATTGAAACGCAATATCGAATTAAAGGCTTAATATTAAATAGTAAACGAGGAAAGTAGATTAGTAATACCTTATCTTTAGTACGATCATGACGTGCTAAAAGTTAGAGTGTTACATCTAATATATCGGTTTTAAAGTGTTACAATATTGGCAATGGTTTTTATGTGTATCCTTTGTACAAATATTTAAACAACAATAAAAAACCGTTGCCTAAACAAATCATTGTACAGTTATAAAATCGTTCCTTAAAATAGACAAAGAGAATGGTTTTATTTTATTGTTATAATGTAGTGAAAAATTAAACTCCAATAATAATATTTTAAAAAATCATTATCTAAAATTAAAAAAATGATTTTAAAATGTTATAAATTTTGGTGTTAC
>NC_029790.2:8960038-8965164 GCF_000816755.2 Arachis ipaensis | reverse complement strand
CAAGTGCGTACAAGCTTTCGGAAAATTTATTCTACTCCTTATTTATATTAAGATTACTTCTAGAAAAAAATATAGATTTTTTTATAAGATTACTCGAATTTTCTTATAAGACTCTTCTATCTTTTGGTCTTGTCCGAAAACAATGCGTACGGACTACTCAAATACTGCAACTCCAATTACCCAAATGCAATACAAGCATCTAATAAATACTTAAATAGTACATAAGAAAATCAAACTCAATTTACCATCTTAACTTTTGATGCGCTTTCAAATAGGGAATACAGAAAAAAATAATTTATTAATGCCTATCTGAAAAAGATTTTCCCGCGTTTTTTTTTTTTTTTTCTCCTTCTTCTTCGTGTTCTTTTTTTTTTCTGCATTGTTCTTTCTCTCTCAACTATGTTGCTACATCTTCTCCTCCTTCTTTTCCTCTTTTTTCCTCATCTTTCTTTTTCGTAATAGTCTTCCTCACCACCACACCAAAACTTCCATCGCTTTCTTCTCTTCCTCCTCCTCCTCTTCTTATTTGAATTTTTTCGATCTCCTCATTCTTTTTCCTCGGCTCCTCCTACATCATGATTATCTTCATCATCGTTATCGTTATGGTCATTAACGTCTTCTTATTCTTATATGTATAACAGTTCAAATCCAAAATGTTCCTTAATGATGACGACACACAAACAAACTTAGTTCAAAATAAGTTTAGACCAAAAGTGCACCGAAATTAAATCCAGAATACACTAAAATTGAATCCAAAATACACCAAAATTAAATCCAAAATTTACCGAAATTACTTAATGATGACGACACACAAACAAACTCAATTCAAAACAACCACAATTTACTTAATGATAACTCAAAACTCCTCGTTCTCTGTCTCCTTCTTCATTATCATCGTCATCTTTTTTTGTTCATCTTCTCCTTCTTATTTTACCTTCTCATGATTCTTCTTATTTTACTCTTTTAATAAGAATAAAAACAAAAAAAAATCAAAAGAAGAAGAAAAAAAAATACATAATACTACAAAATTAGTAGGAAGAGGAAGAATCTACATTTATTCAATTAAATAAGATTACAATATAATATTACAATATAATACATACATGTTCATTAAAGTATAATATGAGAAGCAATGCTCCTAAAAGAATAAATAAGAGCAATAAAAAACAAAAATAAGTAAGAAAGAAGAATAAAAAGAAAAAAATACAGCATTAAAAGAAGATATTTTTGTATTTCTAGCAAAATTTCGGAGTCAAAACTTAGAAATTTACATGTTATTATTAAAAAATTTCGATATTTTTCGTTCTGATAAACTCTGTATAACTCAAAACTCTTCCTCTTCCTCCTCCACATCTTCTGCTGCTTTTATTTTCATCTTTTTTTATTTTATTTCTCATAATTCTTCTTATTTTACTCTCTTAAGAGAAATAAAAAAAATTAAACAAAAAAGACAATATCAAATGAGGAAGATGGGAGAAAAAAAATAAAACACAACAACAGCACCAATAAAAAAATGAGGTGTACAAACTCTACAAGAGACACGCCGAATAGCGACAGGTTTGTTATGGATTTGCGGCGGTTTAAAACTGCCGTGAAACGAAATTCCAGCGGTTCTACAAGCGTTGCCTATTAAGGGGTGGAGATTTGATTTTGCGGCGGTCTTGAGAAACCGTTGGTACAAAAACAACAAATCAGATATTCAATTTTGCGGCGGTTGCAGAACCGCCGCTATTTTGCTTAATGGATTAAAAAAATCTACAACAGTTTTGAAACCGCCACAAATTTATGTGAGTCTTTTTAAAAAAATGCGACGGTTTTGAACCGCCGCAATTTCATACATGAGCTTTTAAAAAAAACAACCGCATTTATAAACTCATACCAAAGTAGTAGTTCAAATGGAAAGAAGCACCAAATCATTCAACCCCTTTATAGTAGTTATAATAAATAACTCAACACTTTATATTTACCACAAAACCGCCTCTAATATAAAGGACCAGTGAAAAACACCGTTGAAAAAAAAACTTTTCTAGTGT
Organism: Arachis ipaensis; assembly: GCF_000816755.2. NCBI lineage: Eukaryota > Viridiplantae > Streptophyta > Magnoliopsida > Fabales > Fabaceae > Arachis > Arachis ipaensis. The sequence goes on along the minus strand of NC_029790.2, from coordinate 8,963,131 downwards.
AATCCTTTCTCAGGGTAATACTGCTCAATCTTAGAAAAAAAATATAATATATAAATCAAATTAAAACTTAACTGCACTACTTACAAATAAACATGGTTCAATTGATCAAAAAGTACAAAAAATTTACTTGATATATAAATGACCAATCAGATCATGGGTCATGACTCATCTCTTCACATAATTTATGGAACCACCGCCAAACCTGAAAAGAAATAAAAAATAACTTGTGGAACGAATAAGTGAAACAAGGAACTCCTAAAAACACAAAAGGATGAATATAAAATATATGGAAATAAAATTGAATCTAACCACGCAAGTACACCAACTTTGTGAGCAGTAACTACGTAATTAAATCTAACCAAACAAGTACACTAACTTAGTGAGGATTTTTCTAAATGAAAAAATGAAAGAAAATTGAAAGACAATTCTTACCTATCTCCATGCTTTTTTGTTGGGCTAATTCAATTAACTCTTCAACTTTTCTTGATCTAGTGAGCAGCTTATCTCAAGGTTTTGGAATCATCTATACAAACCTTAAGCCTCTGGATACAAGATTGGTCCTAAATATGACACGCAAGAATACCATAAACATTAATTAAGATATAGTACAATATAAAATATTATGTCCCTTACAAACAAACAGTTCAAAAAATGGTATAAGAACAAGTTAAGCATATATGTATAAATTTCAACTATCACTTTATAAATATACAATTAGACAGACATGTAAGTCTGTGTTGGCCAAGATAGACAGATATATATAGCATATGGATTATAATTATCATGTAATGGTGGTAACCTTTTGATAAACTTTACCACATAGTGATTTGCTTTGATAACAATAAATGAGGATAGTTTGCCTAAAATGGTTTGGGCATTTTGACCCACTAACACATTATTGACAAGAAGAATGCTTATGAAAATTAAAACTAAAAAATCATGAATCAAAGTTAAGAATAATTATGCTAAAGTAAAGATGATACTCCAAAAATTGTCCACCATACTTGGATCCGATCCACTTCAGATATTGTATGCATGCACTGGTATCACAACTTTAATTTTTCAAATTATTGGCTAGAAATTGTCCTAATTGGTTTTCAATTGTTTAAAAATTAAAACGGACTAAATCACATTTAAACCATTCAAAACATTTAAAGCTTCTTGAGATAAAAATGTACTGTTTATTCATAATATAAACAATATTATATCGTCCCAGTATTTCACCATTGCTCATAAGGCTTTGGGGGGAAAAGTCCTTAGAAGAATGCTTGCAGAAGATTTTTATCAAATAAGAGTGAATGCTTTAGTAAATGAAGCTTGCAAAGAGGGTAGTGTAGTACTCTAAACATTGATGCACTCACTTGCCATATATGTATTGGGCCAAGAAAACCTATGTATTCCTCTTGAACTTTAATGAACATTTACTTCAGCCAAATGAGCAAATCAGCACTTCCACTCTATTTTTTCTTCTGCAACTTGAGGTCCAACAGGCTGAAACCCCAGTTTGAGACCTGTAGAGCAGCTTCCTTTGCATTTCCTTGCCTAATTGATTCTTCCACATCCTTTTGCCAGAATTCCTCATAGATTGGATCTTCCATCAATGCTTTATCCTGCAAGGAACCTTTCGTGAGGGGATATGCTTAATCCAAGTTACTGGAATGCAAGTGAAAGACAAACATAACATGGACATCACATGAAAGTGTAGATCTTTTGATATTGATACTAAACACATTTGTGTTGACCACAAGACAAAAATGGATGAGCAAAGCTTTTCTTACCCTCTTTCCCAGAGACAATGACAGCCACTTAGTAATCTCACCATGCTTTCCTGACAACAAGCTTCGCTGATAGAAGAAAGCGAGAAACCTAGGACACCTCTGAACTAAAAAATACATGAATTTTCTTTTTCTTGTCCATTTGTCCCAGGCTCTTCGTCTCTCTTCCCTTGAACCCCATGACACAATGAGACCTTTAACTAATTAACATTAGTATTTAGTTTATGTTCAAAATTACCACTAAATGCATAATTCATCATGGGGAGACTATGGCCCTTACAAGCACTTGCCAATGTTAGGACACCAACAACATCAACACCAATAGATTCTGTTTTGTTAGCCTCAAACCACTTCAAATTAAATTCACTAGTAAAATCATCAACATTAAAAATATGAGTAGGCTTAATAGTCACAATATCAACCAAGATTCATGACCTATCCTCTAAGCTCCCCTTTCCAAACTCAAAAGGTATCACTTGATTCTGACAAATAAAAATATTTCTAAAAATTATTCTCACATTGTAATTTACAAATTGATTTAGATATTGAATTGAATATGCTAAAAAGATTTTCTATTGAGCTTTCTCTTCTTCTTCGATAAAGCAAAACAATCAATTTAATTAGTAGAAAAACCTAAGAATAAAATCAGAACCAGGATTTAGAATGCACAAAAAATTAGAAAAAAAAAACTATAAAGAGTAAACTAGAAGTAAAGGTGCAAAGCAGAAGGAAGGAGGCACGAGCAGCGAGCAGATCTGGGACAGAAGATCCCTTTTGCTATGGGTGAGGGGCACTTATCCTCTTGTAAAAACGTGAAAATCTAGCAGAAAAAAGAAGATAAATAAATGACAATCCAAATAAAGAAATAAAGGAAGAAGGAGAAGAACCCACAACGGGTGTGGTGGAGGTGACGGTGACAGGATGCTCGTGTCGCTACCGCAGATTCGAACCGCGCACAACACTACGTGGATGAGATAGCTAGTAGATCTGGCAGAACAGAGGAGGAAGCAGAAGAAGCAGAAGAGCTAGCACAACGTAGAAATTTTGGAGAGGTGCAGAGATGATGATGGAAGTTGGAGAGAAGAGAACTGTGTTGTAACTAGTGAATGAGAAGAAAATCAGAATGAGAATTGAGATAGAGATCTGAGAAAGAGGGGTATCTAATTGAACCCTGAAAAGAAAGCAAATAGCAGTTTCTCTCAAATCTGCCATGAAAATGGCCGCTAAACTGCAGTTAGTGGCTGTTTTTAAAACCGACTCTAATAAAGCGCTACTATCTGCCGTGTGTCTTGTAGTGAAAAAATATATAAAAAAAAAA
>NC_029790.2:8956761-8960012 GCF_000816755.2 Arachis ipaensis | reverse complement strand
TTGAACCAATTCAATTGCCCTTGATTGTAAAAAAAAAAAATTGAATGCGTAGCGAAACTGTAAATAATTTATCTATCTATAATTAATTAAGAGGTAATTAATAATATGCTGACCTTTACTCATTTAATTTTTCATCCAAAATAGAACCGCTTAAATATAGAAATAATCAAAAGTGTAATTACAATTTACTATTATCAATTATTATTTTTAGGTCTCGTGATAATTTCATTTGTTTATTACACGGTAGTAAATTTATCTCTAATAAGTTTACATTTTTTAGAATCAAATTTTATAGACAATATAATTAAATGTTATAAGTTATATGGTCAAATTATATTTATATTTAGCATAGTTGTTAAAACTAAGTTGGTTGTTGAATTAGTGAGACTACTAGTTTATTAATCCATTAATTCAACCAATAAATAAATCATTAGTTGAATTGATAGATTTAATAATATTTATATTAATAATTATGAATAATAAAAAATATAATTAATTTAAATATAAGTGAGTATAAAATTAAAATAATATCTAAAAAAATTATTTTGTAATTTTACTATATAATTAATAATTAACATATAAAATAACTAGGAATAACTAATTTAGTGGCAAGGGGAGCATGCAATAATAAAAAGGACTCGTGTTCATATCACATCTTCATTAATTTTTGAATTTTATTTCGAACGGTTTGGTTGAATCGGTTTTTTATCAGTTTTGACCGACTTTGACCAGTTCTTATTATTAAACGGTCTTAAATTGGACCGGACCAATTGGAAGTCCCGTTCACTAATTTTTTGGTCGAATTAGTTCGGTCCAGTTCAATTTTTACAACTATAATATTTAAGATATATTTATCTTGTGTTCTAAGGGCACGTGTTAAGTTTATAAGTTAAGAAAGTTTTCATTAAAAATATAAAAAATGCGGTTTTGAACCGCCGCAAAATATTTTGCGGCGGTTTAATGAAACGCCGGAAGATGGGGCGCGGCTAAACAGATAGCGGTGGTTTCATTCAACCGCTAGAATAACCGCCGCTAAAGCCGCTAAATAGCAAATAAACGAAAATAGCAAATAGCAAATAAAAGAAGAGCCCTAACCTGAAATTGGAAGAAGGAAAAGCTTTAACAATGTCATGTTACCACCAAGCCAAATGACTCTTCGATGTATATAGCGCTAATAATGATATATATCATATGAACACATTTAATTGCCACACAATTTTTTGTTGTATACTTTATATCTGATCATAGTTATTATAGGCACCTTATATATTGGGTAAAATGCACAATTAAATCAAATGGAAGACCAAATTACACAATTCTACCAAATTGAAAAACATTACCAGGATCTCCCAAAAGCATATTCTTATGTAATTCAAATAAGTCTCATTCGAATTAGACAAACGAACACTAATTTAAATTAGTCCTATTCGAAGTAGTAGTAATGCTTGTAATTCGAATTTGTCCAATTTGAATTATGCTTGCATGTAGTCTTAGGGTAGTTCGAATCAGGGTGATTCAAATTATGCACGCTAGGACGTCCCTAGTAATTCGAATGGGTCTACTTCGAATGAAATTTGGACCATAGTAGATCGTATTAATTTACATCTATTTATATATGACCCAAGCATATACAAAGAGTACAATAAAGAGTACATTTAATAATATTTATAATGCATTCAATCATAAATAAAAAAATAATAATTATAAATAATTTTTTTATAAATTATTAAAAATCAAATATTTTCTAAAAATATTTATTAAGATTTAGAATTTAGTCTTTAATATTTAAAATTAGTGAAATATTTACCAAAACATTATATTTTGTTGGTCAGTTAGCATTATTGAATCTATTAACCACAATAATATGCAGATGATTGATTGGTTTTCATATAAAAATATTTTTATTCTATTTAATAGTTAATTTTGATAAAACATTAATTAATTTTGAATTTAGTTATTATGAATTCTTATATCTAAGAATACAAGTTAAGATTGTTATTAAAAAAATTTTTTATTTTTTATTTTAATAAATGCTCAACCAATCATTAAAAAAATTTAAAATTTAAAATTATAATTTTGTAAAATTATAAAGTTTTGAATTTTTAATGACTTGTAGAAAATATTTTTAATTATTAATTTTTTGCCAGGTCAATACGATGTTGGAGAGAAATTTTGATTTTTTTATTATAAGAGTTACGTTGATTCCCTTAATTTAATGATTTGGGTCGCAGGTTTACATGTTTATCTACTCTTAGAGTTTTCTGATTTATGTTTAGTAAGGCAAAACTTCAAAGAGGAGTAACTTTGATATATGCTCGTTACAACTTTATTTTAACTTTATAAAATCAGCCTATGACTATATTTTCTTATTTTACATTTATGTTTGAATGCAAATTTAAATGACAATAAAGTAAATGAGGAAATCTTATTGGTAAATTTGTTCACATGAGTTAACATATATAGCTTATTTAATTTGTAAAATTTTTTACGTAAAACGGATCTAAAAAAAGTGTTACGAAATTAAGTAACAATGATTAAACCATATTTAGGCTAAAATAGTAGTCTTAAATAAACTAGATTATATCCAGATGGTTGTTATTAAGCCGCAATATGCACCGCAATATGTCATTTGGCGGCGGTTCAAGAAAAACTGCTGCTAAATACAATCCTGATTGCAGTATCATCGCTAACCGCCGCGATATGCGCCGCAATATGTCATTTGGCGGCGGTTCAAAAAAACCGCCGCTAAATACAATCCTGATTGCAGCCTCGTCTCTAACCGCCGCGATATGCGCCGCAATATGTCATTTGACGGCGGTTTTATAAAATCGCCGCAAAATTTCTGCCACTATCTACCGAATTTGTTATAGTTAACTAATGTAGAGCATTTTTTTTATTACGTGTATATATAGATTACCCGCAACACCATCTTAACATTAATTGCTTAAGTATTTCTAGCTAAGTACATTAAGGCATTTACTTATCAAACTTCTAGGACATACATGACATTATTACATACCAATAATTAAAATAACATTTTTGCACATTGCATGGATTATTACACCAATCCTAAAAGACGATAAAAATCACTTTTTAATTTGTATATAATTCTAGGGTTTGTGATTTTTAGAAGAGTAATATAATATTGTTATGTATTAAAATATGGGGATCAGAATTTGTTATTGACGTATTGTATTTTTAAAAAATAAAAAATAATTTGTCTCAGCAAACTGTACTTCTAAAATATTAAA
>NC_029790.2:8956184-8956541 GCF_000816755.2 Arachis ipaensis | reverse complement strand
AAAAAAATTCGCTGAGCATCCGCAAATTATCTTTTTAAAAATTTAAATTAAATTTATAATTTACCGCCGAAGACGAGTTTTTTTACATCTCATTTTTTAAATGAATATTAGAGTACCATTAAAATTTATCGTTTTTAGTTATCAATTAATCATCAATATTTAAAAGTATGTGATAAAGATATTGTTGGATTACTAAACTAAATAAATTGAGTTGATGGTTAAGTGATGACAAAAAATAATAAATTATAATAACTTCCTAACATTTCTCTTTTTAAAAATCACCAACAATTTTCAAATTTTGGAAATTTCACCTCCCAATAAATTTATATGAAAATTTTTTTACGATAAAAATATGTT
>NC_029790.2:8943881-8955923 GCF_000816755.2 Arachis ipaensis | reverse complement strand
CATCACAACTATGATGATTATTTTTACATTGTTAAATATTATGAAATTTATTTTGAGAGATTATAATGGTCTTTTTTTTATTAAATTATTAATTAATCTTAGGATTAACCACCAAAAACGCTCCCGAATTATTCAAATGCTAACAAAAATACACCCGAATTTTACTATCAACAAAAATGTCTTCAAATAATTTAAAAACACAACAACAATACCCAACAGTAAATATATATTTTCAAAAAATACCTTAGAAATTGAATTTTGATGCAATTTTTTGCAAGCATGATTATAAAAACAATATATTATTATACATAAAAATTGATAATTTTTTGTTAAGTATATAATTTTTTATAATTATTTTTTTAACAACCAATAATACTTTTAAAAAATTACAAAATAATATATACTTAACAAAAAATCACCAAATTTTAAGAATAATAATATCTCATTTTTTTAATTATGCTATTGTTATATATATATATATATATAATATTCTAATAATTTTTTGTACAACATAATATTTAGTAATATGATTACATATATAATTTTGTATTTTTAATTAAATAAGTTAAATATTATAAAATAAAAATAAATACATAATAATACTAAATAATTTCTTTAAATAATAAAAAAGATCTTTTAACAAAATATATTTATAATAAACCAAAAATATTAAGATGATCATAATTTTGAATATCCATACATCTTACACTAAATTAAACAAACTCATGAAAATATACTTAAGACCACTTAGAGTTTACTACTAATAAACTACAAAAATTAAAATATATCCTATATAAGTATCTTCTAATAAAAGTCATTAATCAACCATACATCTTTTAATTTTCAACACTACTCGATCTTTGCCAACAAACCATCATAATAAACATCTTAATCTTCACTAACATCCCCAAAATTATCCTGCATAATTATATAGAAAAATAAGTACAAAAAAATTAAATTAGGAAAGTGAATGAGACATTGCTCCATTAAGTAGTAAGCAACAAGATTATGTAAAGTAGTCAAACTACAAGAATTAAACTTGATTTTCTGGAACTTACTTGTACATAGTTACTTTGAACAACTGCTCCCAGATTTCACCACTAAGATCATTTGAATCGAACATGCTGCCAAACAGAAGTTTGAACAACCAGTCAGCTAATAAAATAACAATATATACTTAGCAGTAACCTCAAAATTGTATAAAGAATTATTTCACATACACATTGATCAAGCTTGGGAGATTGCCAAGTGACTCTGGTATAGTGCCATTGAGATTGTTTTTACTTAGTGTCCTGGTTTTCGGGCAGGAATAAAATGATTAAGCAGCGCACAGTAATATGCTAAGACTCGTTATATCTATGTAAAGTAAAACCTAGTAATTAGAGATTGTCATACAAGAATTGGAGCTTATTTAGATTGCCAAGGGAAGATGGTATTTGGCCAGTTAATCTATTATTTTCCAAATCCAACCTGCCCAATGCAAGTTTGTCAGATTTCCTAATTCTTTTAGTATATTTTCTGTGATGGCATTCCCTTGCAAAGAACTGCATGATAAAGCATATACGCATCAATGATTACACTAAAAAAATCCAGCTTGACTAACAAACCACTTTTAATGCTAATATATAATTTTTTTTGTGGACAGTGAAAGTAATAGCCACAGCTACCTTGGCAGCATTTTGATTCAGGACAAGAGCTATTGAAATAGCTCCTCCTCCTCCATTTACAGCACCTTCATCTGAACAATGAGCAATTGATAGAGGAAAGACAATTGAGATTAGAAAATTTTGTAGGCAATACTTCTTAGTATTTTGTTTCCTTTTAATCAACTAAATAGTGCTAATAAGGGAAAAATTGCTAACATTTCCTATCATTTTATATTAACTTTGCCTAGATATTAAAGTAGTTTTCTATGCAGAAACATTAGACTTGCTTATTGGTCTTTGTATAATTAATGAGTTGTACAGTAACTTCAGTTTAGTTGTCAATCGCTTGTCTAATTTTTTTTCACAGTTGCTGAATCGGTTTCAAGTCTTTAAAGAAATCTGAATGACCAAGGAGAATCCAAGTTAAAGAAAAATTTGACATAGATAATTTCCAGTTAAATCAACCTCTCGAATGAAATTCTATAATATTCTAAGATAAAATGCAGAGTTTTGTCGATGTGTGGAATATATATGAGGTGTGAACCAACAAAGTGTCAATATAATCAGAAAAGGAAGTTCACCTGTGTTTCCATTTCTTTTGTTATTGAACATAGATCAAATTTGATATCTGTCTTTTGCATGTACAAAGCAAATGCTTGCAAGTTATGGATATCTGTCATTATGATATCCTGAACTCCAGGATATTGAACCTATTATATACAAAAGAAATCAGAATCGAAAAGTTAACTCCCTCTCAATTACAAACACAACATTTTGCAATCTTGATGTTAATATTCTCATCCCAACTATAAGCAGCGTATTGTAACACTGTCATACCAGAATTATTTACCAATTCAAGATCATTTTTCGAAATCAATTCCATTTAATACTCCATAAAACCAGTAGATGCAAGGAATATAGGATAACTTGATGTGACATTTGTACCTCAGAAGATGAAGAATCGAAGATCTAACCTCCTTCATCAGTATCTAGAGATGCCAGATTACCTTCTTTATTCAGAACAGGTAAACCATGTCCTATTATACAATAAAGGGGTCAACTTATGATAAGAACAAATAACAAAAGTTCTTTTAATTTTTGGACAGAAATTACAATAAATTGAAATAGCAAAAAATTGTTGTAACGCATAAGAACATCAGTAGAAATGGAAATTAAGAAGAGAAGAAAAAAAATGAATGAAAAATCAAAGAAAAAAATTAATCAAGAAAAAAATTATGACCTGCTGATCTCTGTTGGGATGCAAAAGATGCCTAATGAACTGAGCCAGCAACTAAAGATAAGAATAAACCTGAATTTCCTGGCATGCTTCCTTGTGCACTTGAAACTGGATTTGGTCCCTCCATACATGACAAATCTTCTCGATCGTCCTATTTTTCAGAGCATCTCACTTCTTATTTAATTTACAATTTCCATCATCACTTGAGTGAGGTGACATAATCATCTAATCATTTTAGTTTCTATATAGTAAGAGAAGAACTATTCAATGGTTTTTTCTATACAGAAGCAACCTTGATTCATAGAATTATTCGTGACAGAAATATATTAAGGAATCTCGATCTTCTTGTCTTACTAGAGGCAATTAAGGAAGCAATAAAAAATCATAACCAATTAGTTTCATGTGATGGCAGTGACTGGATTTCAGTTTTCTATGATCCAAAAAAATATGGTTTAGAACTACAAGCGACCTCTACTCAATTTAGATTTCAGTAAACAATAACCGAATCACTTGAACTAAACCAAACTTCAGATTTCACTGATAACAGGCAATTAGTGTACCAAACCCCCATATTAAAAATCCTAAAATCGGAACCCTAAACCTCTCAAATTTCAGAACCAAATGAAAATCAATACATACCTTCTTGACGATGGTGAGCGCAGAGAGGACGATGCTGAACGCAGAGACGATGATGCTAAGCGTGCGGCGACGGTCGGCAAAGAAATGACAAAGGTGAAAGGCAACGGTGAGCGCAGAGACGACGAGGTTGAGCGGCAACAGTGAGCGCAGATACGACGACGGTGACCGCGATGGTGAGCGCAGAGACTACGAAGGTGCGGCGACAATGAGTACAATGGTAGGTGAACGCAGGTGAAGCGGATGAGGACCGGTGGTAGCGACGAGTGGTGGCGAAGGGGAAGTAGTGAGTGGTGAGTGGGGAAGAGGAGCGATGGTGAGTGGAGAAGGACGAAGGTGAGTGGCGAAGTGGTGAGGGGGGAAACCTTTCTTCGAACGGGTGAGTGGCGCGGGCTATGTGATTTGGTGAAAAGAAAACAAAATTTTCACCAAGTGTCGTATGTGTATTTGGCGTTCTTGCAATAGGAAACGCTGCGTACCCAAAACTTAACAATTAGACTACTCTTGAAAAGCGTTTTCTTTGGTGAAAAAAGTGTACCTATAGATATTAAGAAAAGGCTTCGCTTTATAAGCGATCTTTATAATATCTAAGGAGACACTTTTCAAGTAATGCCACAACTATGTTTCCTATTCTCCTATAAAATGGTAACACAGAAAAAAGCGTAGCCTACTTCAAATGTAGCTTAAAAAAAGTGTGGCTGAATGGGTGTTTTCCTTGTAGTGCCACCTGACGCCACCTCCCCCGTGCTCACCTGCTTGGCCTCCACGCACGCTGGGCTGAACTTCTAATGGAGGTGTCTTTTTTATGGTTGTGTCTAATGGAAGTGTCTTTGTGAATGTGTCTCCTGGATGTGTCTTCTAGTGGAAGTGTCTTTGATCAGTCTGTGCGGCTGCATGGTAACGGCAGTGAATTGTGAATCGCGAGGAGAGGAGGGCTGCGACGGTAGTGGTAAATCACGACGAGACCGGCAATGCGGTGGTGGCAGGGCTACAAATCACGACGAGGAGAGCGTTGTGGTGGTCGGCGGCGCTGTGAATCATGATGAGAATGGCTCTGCAATGGTGGACGGCACTACGGTAAAGAAGAGGGTCTCTATGTGTTGTTGGGGGTAAATTCTTGGTATCCAATACCTTTTCATTTATAAATAAACTTGGCTTTATCTATTTTAATTAGAGCAGTTCAATTACCGATTCGATTTTTAAAATTTTAGATTTTTTTTTAATTCGTCATCAACCAAAGTTGATATTAATTAGATATACCCTGTTCCATTTCGACTTTTTTTAGAATAGCTTAGCTTATCAAGTCAATATATTAACAAAAAAGAAAAAGATCATAAAGACAAAAAAAAAAGTTTCAACAATGTGTTAATTAATGCCTGTCTATCTTGTAGAATTATAAAGCAATGCTTTTTCCTTTATTTCTTTGGATAATGTCATTACATTAAGTTTCACCGTCCAACATAGCAATGCTAAGCTAGCTAGCTCTAAGTTCATCCTGCGTATCCCCTTAATTAATCTTAACTAGTTACCCTCGCTTCCAAGTGAAGCTAGCTACTTTCAAGTGTCAACCAACAACAACTACATACTGCGGATATGGGACAACATCGGTGCCATATCATCTTTATCTCTACTTATTCGCGCTTATGTAAAATAGGTATCTTAAATATGCTGTTAGATGTAGCCGGATTTGTTGACCTCCTTACGTAGTTGCAAGTTTATTTGAGGTTGTCTGTTGATGATATTCTTGATGGAAATGCCAAATGAAAATATGAATTGTGCATAAGCTACTTTAAGAATTTTTCTGCAAGTATAATACCCACACTTAATTGGTTCTAAGATTATTCACTCATATAAATGATGCTATTATATTTTTCATATTTTAAATTCACTAACACTCATAATAATAAGGAGAGAATTTTTGAAACAAACACTAAATATTTTGATTTATGGAGAGATGGATAACAACATATACATATGAAGCCTTTATATTGGCAAATCTTCATAATAAAATAATAATTCTTATAACAACTAAGCACTAGTTGTAATAATTCAAGAAACATGTAGAAACTTTGACTAGTCAATTCCTTATTCAATTTTGCTTCAAATTCTTAATCATTAATCTTGAAGCTTCCAATTCATAATTCTTCGTTCTTCTAATATGGAGATGATGAGTGCAACTTGTATTCAATTCCAATTCAATTTGATTTGAACTTCTTCAATGTTCTAGTATGTTGTAGTTGTACTACTTTCTTAAATATTCTTGATTTAATTTTCTAACATTGCCTCCCTTAAATCAAGCTTGTAGAATTTATCATTCCAAACTTCTTCTTCAACTTGTAAAATGACTCTGTCTTCAACGGTTTGGTAAAGATAACTGCAACTTGGTCTTCAGTGGGACAGTACTCAATAAAAACTTCTTTTTCATTCACCAACTCTCTAATTTTGTGAAATCGAATATCAATATGCTTCGATCTTCCATGGAATACTGGATTTTTGCAAAGTGCAATAGCTAATTTGTTATCACAAAATATTGTTGTTGGAGTATTTTGTTTCTCGTTCAATTTCTCAATAATTCTTATTAGCCAAACTGCTTGCGTTGCACAATTTGCTGCTGCTATATATTCTGCTTCTGCTGTAGAAAGTGCTACTACTAGTTGATTCTTTGATGATCATGAAATTGCACCAGAACCAAGATAAAATACAAATTGTGAAGTACTTTTTCTTGTTTCTATATCTCCAGCCCAATCACTGTCAGTGTAATAGACAAGATTCACTTCATTAGTATTTTCATAATAAATATCATCATTTAAAGTACCTTTGATATATTGAAGAATCCTTTTTGCCGCTTGTAAATGGTTGGTACAAGGTTCCTCCATAAATCTGCTAAGCGAACCAATTCCAAACACAATATCTGGTCTAGTCACAGTCAAGTACCTTAGACTTCCAATCAAGCTTTTGTAATATGTAGGATTTACTGCTCTTTCTTTATCTTCTCTTAGTAACTTGAACTTCTCTTCGACTGGAGTAGAAATTAGTTTTGAGTGCTCCATTTGAAAATTCTTCAAAATATCATTTGCATATTTCTTCTGAGAAATGAAAATTTCATCACCTTTTTGAACCACTTCAATGCCAAGAAAGTAAGACATCAAGCCCATATCCGTCATTTCGAAGTGCTTTATCATAGCCTCCCTGAATTCTGTAATTATTTTCAAATTGTTGCCAGTAAAGATCAAATCGTCAACATAAAGACATTCGATCAAGATATCTCCAGGTTCAACGAACTTGATATAAAGAGTATGTTCAAATGGACATCTTCTGAAACCATTCTCAATGAAATAAAAATCAATCTTCTTGTACCACGCTCTTGGTGCTTGCTTTAACTCATACAAAGCTTTCTTCAATTTGTAAACTTTATCTTCTTTTCCAAGAACTTCATATCCTGCAGGTTGCTCAACATACACTTCTTCTTCTAAAGTGTCATTTAGAAATGCAGACTTAATATCCATTCGATATATCTTCCACTTATTTTGAGCCGAGAGTGAAATAATCATATGAATAGTATCTAATCTAGAAACAGGAGCAAATACTTCAAAATAATTGATACCTGGCTTTTGTTTGTATCCCTTAGCAACTAATCTTGCTTTGAAACGATCAACTTCACCACTGGATTTGTACTTAGTCTTGTAAACCCACTTTATTCCAATCAGCTTCTTATCTGCTGGTAAATCTGTCAGCTCCCATGTGTCATTCTTCTCAATGGCATGAATCTTCTCATCCATTGATTTCTTCCAATTATTGTCTTTAGAGGCTTCTTCAAAGTTCAACGGCTCACAATCTGAAAATAGAGCAAAATTTATTATTTCTTCATCGGACTGATCATTGTCATTGCCAACTTCATAATCTGCTAATCTAGCAGGCAGTCTCCGTTCTCTTTGAAGTCTTCTAGATGATTCTGGTTGTTCGGTTGCATCCGGTTGTCTTTCTTCTTCATCATCACATGTATTTGAAATTACAATCGGCTGCTTTTCTGTCTTTGTGTCCCAGTTCCACATGGCTTTCTCGTCAAACATCACGTCTCTGCTGATGATTACTTTCTTTGTTTCTAGATTGTACAACTTGTATACTTTTGAGTCTGTGCTATTGCCGATAAAGATACACTTCTTGCCTTTGTCATCTAACTTCTTCCTTAATTGATCTAGCACGTGGACATAAGCGATACACCCAAAGACTCTGAAATGATGAATGGAAGGCCACTTTCCACTCCAAGCTTCCTCTAGAGTTTTATCACGAACACTTTTTGTTGGACACCTGTTTAAAATATGAACTGCTGTTGCGACTGCTTCTGCCCAAAACTCTTTAGGCATTTGTTTTAACTTGAGCATGCATCTGACCATATCCATGATGGTTCTGTTCTTTCTTTCAGTAACTCCATTTTGTTGAGGATTGTATCTAGTTGTTAGTTGGTGTTGAATTCCGTGTTGTTTAAAGTATTCTGAACACGCAAGATATTCTGTTCCTCTGTCTGTTCTGAGAATTTTGATTTTATAGCCACTTATTTTTTCGACAAACGCCTTGAATGTCTTAAAGACATCACATGCTTCTAATTTCTGCTTCAGAAAGTATACCCATGTATATCTACTAAAATTATCAATAAAAGTGATAAAATACCTGCTACCACCGTTGCTTGGAATTTTTACAGAACAGATATCTGAATGCACAATTTCAAGTAATCTTCTACCTCTCCATGACTTTCCTATAGGGAATGGATCTCTGTGCTTCTTTTCCAGTTGACAAATCTCACAAACACAATGGGGAATATAAACTCGTGGTAGTCCAAAAACAAGTCATTTTCTTGACAAGTAGTTTAGGTCAGAAAAATAAAAATGCCCAAACCGTATATGCCACAACCAATTATCATCAAGTATCACAGAACTCGTACACGATGGATTAACATGTTGAATTTTTTATGAAAACATTCTGTTTGAAGTCATCTTCGCTTTATCTATGAACCTTTCGTTGTTGTCAAACATAGTGCAATATCTACGATAAGTTATCATTTTATATCCCTTCTCAGATAATTGCCCCATACTTAGTAAATTGTAATCAAGTTCAGGAGCATAAAAAACATCAGAAATATAACTCAGAGAACCATCCTTCAATCTAATTGGTATGTGCCCTTTTTTCTTCAATAGAGATCTTTGTACTATTACCAAACTTCAATAATAGTTTACCAGACATATGATTACTGCAAGCATTATCCAAGTACCATATATTTTCATCTTCACCACATGAATTACTTGTAAAAAATAAAGTTTGAGTACCTGGATTATCATCAGTATTTTGATGCTGATTTTCTGTAACGTGTGCTTGATTGTTATTCATCATTTTGAATCTGCAATCTGCTGCTTTGTATCCATACTTTCCACAATGAAAGCAATTGAAATTGGTTCTTTCTTGATAAATATTGCCTCGGCCTCTTCCTCGGTTGATAGGCCTGAAATTCATTGCACCTCTTACTTGATTAGGTGGTGTAAAATTATTGTAACTTCCTTGGTTGTAATTGCCACGACCTCTACCTTTGAAACTTCCTCTACCTCTATTTTGAAGATTGAAACCACGACCTCGTCCTTCTTGTGTACGGCTTGATTCTGCAATATTATTTAAATTCACTTGGCTTTTCAGGGTTTTCTCAGTTGATTTTTTTTACTTCTCCAGTATTCTATTGATGTGGCTTTCCATGGTTTCTTGCAACTCTGCAATCATCATGGTATCTATATCGTGTGACTCTAGTATCGTAGTCACCACATGGTCATACTTCATCGGCATGGTGTGAAGAATTTTCTCCACCACTTTACTATCGGGCACATCTTCTCCATAAACTCTCATCTTATTGACAAGATCTGTAATACGAGTAAAATATTGCTTTCTGAGCTAGACATCTCGTACCTTTCATATTCTCTTCTTAAAGACTGTAGCTTTGCTTTTTGAGCTTTATCTATACCTTTATATGATAGCTTTAATGTGTTCCATGCTTCTTTTATACTTTTGGCATTTACTATTTTGCCAAATACCGTATAATCTACTCCTTGATGAACTTGAGATAGCGCCAATTGATCTCTCCTCTGTTCGGCAGCATCTGCTCCTTCTTGCAATCCTGGTTCAATGAAATTTCATAAGTTCTGGGCCTTCAAATGGGTAGACATCAAAGTCTCCCAATAACTATAATCAAGTTTTTCATCTAACTTAGGACCGGACCACACAATATTGAAAGTACTTGCCATATCGACTCTATGATGAATAAATAACTACGTGAGAACTCTCTCACACCTCACAAACTCTCAAACATCAGGCGCTGGATTAACCAACTCTGATATCAAATGTAAGTATAATACCCACACTTAATTGGCCCTAGAATCACTCACTCATATAAATGATGCTATTATATTTTTCATCTCTCAAATTCACTAACACTCATAATAATAAGGAGAGAATTTTTGAAACAAACACTAAGTATTTTGATTCATGGAGAGATGGATAACAACATATACATATGAAGCCTTTATATAGGCAAACCTTCATAATAAAATAATAATTCTTATAACAACTAAGCACTAGTTGTAATAATTCAAGAAACATGTAGAAACTTTGACTAGTCAATTCCTTGTTCAATTTTACTTCAAATTCTTAATCATTAATCTTGAAGCTTCCAATTCATGATTCTTCATTCTTCTAATATGGAGATGATGAGTATTTGAGTGCAACTTGTATTCAATTCCAATTCAATTTTATTTTAAACTTCTTCAATGTTCTAATATGTTATAGTTGTACTACTTTCTTGAATATTCTTGATTTAATTTTCTAACATTTTCTCTCCATTTGGGTCAAAATTATAACACAATAGATCAAAAGAAAAAAATGTTAATTACTCCTCCTAACTTCTTGTAATTCAGTTATACCTACTCATCAATTACTCCTCATTCTCTTCATTTTACGCTTTAATTTGATCTTATTTTTTTAGTTAGCTCCGGGTGAATAATCAATAATGTGTACCATACTCAATCTGTTTTACAAAAAGGTCATGAGAAAGTTAACAGCATAACTAAAAATATTATATAATTAATTGAAATTATGAAAGCAACTGAATCTATTGGTAACTAACTCAACAATAATAATAATGACGACTTGACATTATTCCTTGGTTTTCATGTCATGTATTGTAGCTTGGATGTCAATTGTTCTTTCCACATTGAGGATTTGAAGT
Organism: Arachis ipaensis; assembly: GCF_000816755.2. Classification (NCBI taxonomy): domain Eukaryota; kingdom Viridiplantae; phylum Streptophyta; class Magnoliopsida; order Fabales; family Fabaceae; genus Arachis; species Arachis ipaensis. Next base: position 8,945,143 of record NC_029790.2, on the reverse strand, counting down.
ACATGGCATATAGAGAGAAATGAAAAGTAAAATTAAACTTGTTGATTATTCCTGAGAGTATATCTTTTTTTTTCAAGACCTTCTTTGTTTCTCAAGATCATAATATCTAACAACCATGTAATTTGAATCACCTAATCCGTAATAATTTTCTTAGAGAAAAAATATAGTTAGTGCTTACCAAGCGTATAACAAGAAGACTAAAGAAACGGAAAAGATAACCCCCCAACCACAGAAAGTCAATAATATGTTGTATCTACCATCACCCTAATTGATTATTTATGTCTAATAAGTAGGACCAACTATATACAACCAAACCAATTCCCCAACCCAAATCTTGCATAAACATAGATGCCGCCTAGCCTAGAGATGCCAATAATAAATGGGCTCGAACAAGAGTCATTTATTTTTTTTTTTTTCATGGTATTCTCCAACCCAATCGGTCAAGAACTAATCCGTCGCGAATCTGAGCTCTATTTAAGGGTCTGCCGTTGGTCAATAGGTTGCTACATGCATAATATGGAATTCGAACCCCCGACACTTACTTAAGCGGACGAGTAAGCTGACCACTTAACCAACCAAGTTTGTTAACAAGAGTCATTTGTGCACAGTACAAAACAACATAAGAAGCAGCTTTGTTTATTTAATAGTAATTAAACTCCCAAATTAGTTTCTACTTTCTAATCAATTTTAGAGGGAACATTTTAGTTTTTGACAAATTTTCTTTTATTAAAACTTTTAAGAATTACTTCTAACAAGATAATTTCGTCACTTTTATTTTTAATCAAATTTTTAATATATGGTAAATAAATGCCTAACGTACAAATTTTATTATAAATTAATTAGATCTCAAAAAATATATTATTATAAGATAAATTAATCCTTTTAGTCACAAAAAAAGTCCTTTTTGAATAACAAAGTGATTAATTTGTCTTAGGAAAAATTATTTTAAAAATTTATAGTGTATGAAGATTGTTCTTCTTTAAAAAAAATGATAAATTTCATTTAAAAAAAATATATATTAATGATACATGATCAATTGAATCAAGAACTACTAATTCTTATTAGAAATCTCATGAAAGAAGTTAAATAAGCCGGTAAGTATTGTGGATGGCAGAGTAAAGTTGAAGCTAACATAAACAATGCGCATTATGTCGAATACAAGATTAAAAATAAACTCAAATCAGCTATTAAAGTTAATTATTAATATAAAAATATACAATAATTAATTTTAATGTATAAATAATATTTAAATAAAATATTTA
>NC_029790.2:8941553-8943770 GCF_000816755.2 Arachis ipaensis | reverse complement strand
AACGCCGCCGTATTCTAAATAATTAAACATATATAGTTATAGTGCTTGCCTGCTTGGGGTTGCTTCAAAAGTGGCAGGTAGATTGCGGTGGTGGTTAATTTTTCCTTAGACACTTAAATCCACTCGATTATATATCCCTTTTCTTTGTAACTTTATTGAAATCTCACCACCCACGCTAATGCAATGCAACTTGCTTCATCATATTTTCCTCATTAAAAAAAGGAACAAACATAACTCAAAAAAATATCAAATCATCAATGGACCAATTAAGATAGTAGCTAGGTCAGTGTATTACATCATCAAGATGGCACAGTGCCACTTCTTCTCTCCATTTTATATATAATGTTCTCCATTCCGCAACAAAACCATTAACCAAGCCTCCATAACGGTTGTAACTTTCATTTCACCAAAATGGCTTCTCCATTTTCACTCCTCAATCTCATTAGCCTGTTGGTGTTGCTGTTTGTTCTGGGCTACACGGTAGAGTCACGTGACCCATTCGCGTGTGACCCAAACAACAGCAACACCAATGACTTGCCCTTCTGCAAGGCAAGTCTGCCTATAACGGAGAGGGTGAGGGACTTGATTGGGAGGCTGACGTTAGAGGAGAAGGTGGGGTTGCTGGTGGACAATGCGGCGGCGGTTCCGAGGCTTGGGATGAAAGGGTATGAGTGGTGGTCGGAGGCGCTTCATGGGGTGTCAAATGTGGGGCCCGGGACCAGGTTTGGTGGGGAGTTCCCTGGCGCCACCAGCTTCCCTCAAGTCATCACTACCGCCGCTTCCTTCAATGCCTCTTTGTGGGAGGCCATTGGACAGGTTACATCATTTCTTATTTCCCTCTAAATCATAACCATAGTCCTAAGTTTAGAATAAGACATGTAAGAAATTAATAAAACTTAGCTTAATTGCTTGAATTAGTCGGTTTTCCATGTATGAAAATGAATAAACATATATATATATAACACAACTTAATTATTAATTTTAATTTGATTCCTTTTATGTTATAGAACATATGTATACTATTGGCTAACTTCAAATATATAAGTTCTAGAGATTTCACATTTTTAGTTTGGTACATCAAGTTCCACATTAAAATAAGTAGATTTTTTACTATTTAATACATTAAAATTTACAATTTTGTGTATTATAGCTTGCATGTATCTTAAAAGTGTTCTTATAGTAAAGTTCATTTAAAAGAAAAAAGAATAGTGATAAACTGATAATATATACATATCTAAGTAGGAATAGATAAAATACCTAGGGACCCTTTTTTAATGCTATCTTCCCGAAGAAAGTGCCTCACTTTTGCTTTGTTTGTCCTTCTCTTCATCATATCACTGTTTTGTTTTTTAATGAAATTTTGGTAACTTGGTGAGTGTTGGGTGAGCTGGTGCAACAGTGGTTTACACTTCACAGTAGCAAATTGCAATAAAGTGTGTTACTTAAATGCATTAATAATTGAGCATCAATATAAAATACATGATAACTTATATATTTTTATCAAATAATCCTCATATTTTTTTTAACGAAGATAAAAAAATTATCAAAATAATTAATAAATATTAAATAAGATAAATTCTGATTATTTTTAACTAATATTTTTATTATTAAATATTTTCATTTTTTTAATCTATATTTCCCGCCCACATAAATGGTCAAGAACATTTCCGTATAGCAATGACAGTAGTCCAGCCATTCAAGAAACAGAGCACCTTTAAAACCTATGTCCTTGTTGACTATAAAATGTGTAACTCTGTGCCTGGAATTTTGCTCATCATTTATATCTAGTTTTACTATTCTGCTCATCATCATCAATGGGGCAAGAATAATTGCAAATCAGTGGCTCCAAATTCCATGATGACTCAGAAAATTAAAATATATAAAAAGGAAAAGAAATAGGATCTTGTTAACATGTAAAAATATATTCTTAATTAAAATCAATAGCTAAAAATACTAGAACACCTAATATCATAGTACATGAGAAATGCTTCCTATATGAGATGGTATTTTATTACTATATTAACCGAATCTTTCTCTCTTTAGATTTTGATTTGCTCAGTGATTGGTTCACCTCAACTTGCAATATCATTCATTGTCTTTATGGCATGTTTATTGAGTTGTCTCACTTCCCTTGAGCAACTTGCACATATCATGCCAGTCTAATAATGCACCAGCAGTCAGCACTCACAATTTTCTAAGTATATCAATAACTATAGC
>NC_029790.2:8936399-8941496 GCF_000816755.2 Arachis ipaensis | reverse complement strand
ATAAGTTAAATGTTCAAAAGTAAAAATAAAAAGAAAAATTGTGATCTTCTATGAGCATTATCCTAAAAAAAAATGTAATGCAAGAAAACTTTGTGAATGAGGTACTATACAAAAGCGTAATGTAAGATTATTTTTATATCCTTAATTAATGGGTAATGGTTGCGCAGGTTGTCTCGGACGAAGCAAGGGCAATGTATAACGGAGGAACAGGTGGACTAACATACTGGAGCCCCAACGTGAACATCTTTAGGGACCCTAGGTGGGGCCGTGGACAAGAAACTCCCGGTGAGGACCCTGTCTTAGCCGGTAGATATGCTGCTAGTTATGTGAGAGGCCTACAAGGAGCAGACGGTAACCGGTTGAAGGTCGCTGCTTGCTGCAAACACTTCACCGCGTATGATCTTGATAATTGGAACGGTGTGGATCGCTTCCACTTTAACGCAGAGGTCCGCATCATTTATTATTTTTTGTTTATTGATTATTATATTATGGTGCGGCACCTCCCTATCTTTACTATGTTACACGTGAATAGGTACGTGATTCTAAATTCAAGCATACTAGCTACATCAAAATTAATTATTAATATAAAAAATATACCAAAATATAAAATATATATTAAAAATAAGTTAAATATAAATATATAATAACTAATTTTAAAAATAGTATTTCTGTTTTGATTTTGTAAGTTTGTATCGGTGATTTATTGAACGAGTAACGCATGTGTGGTGCCTCATACTATACTAATGTTAACAAGTTGACATCGAAATTTATTTGCTATGGGAATTGTGGGAATCCTCTTAATGCTGATATTATAATTCAAGATTTGTATCATAACTTATGTTCCTTTTAACACTTTAGAAAGCCTTAGGAGTTGTGGGTCCATTATGTATTCCTTTTTCGTTATGCTGTTTGCGACTTTGGATTCTTGAATTCTGTTATTAATCAACTTGTAATTGATGATAACTTGATAATATATGCAGCATAACAAATTGACATGACTCAAATATAATTAGCGAATGTAGGATGTGTATTGTGTAGGTGAGCAAGCAGGACATAGAGGACACATTTGATGTGCCATTCAGGATGTGTGTGAAGGAAGGCAAAGTGGCGAGTGTGATGTGTTCTTACAATCAGGTGAATGGTGTCCCCACTTGCGCCGACCCCAATCTCCTCAAGAAAACGGTTCGTGCCCAATGGGGTCTTGATGGTTACATTGTATCTGATTGTGACTCTGTGGGAGTCTTCTATAGCAGCCAACACTATACTACAACGCCTGAAGAAGCTGCTGCCGATGCCATCAAAGCTGGTTTGGATTTGGATTGTGGTCCTTTCCTTGGGCTTCACACCCAGGATGCAGTCAAAAAGGGCTTGTTGGCTGAAGCCCATGTCAACGGTGCTCTAGCAAATATTCTTTCAGTCCAAATGAGGTTGGGAATGTTTGACGGAGAGCCATCGACCCAACCATATGGGAACCTGGGACCAAGAGATGTGTGCAGCCCGGCCCATCAACAACTCGCCCTTGAGGCCGCCACGCAAGGAATCGTACTCCTTAAGAATGATGGCCCATCTTTGCCTCTCTCCCCAAAGCGTCACCGAAACTTGGCTGTCATTGGGCCCAATTCTAATGTCACTGCCACAATGATCGGCAACTATGCGGGTATTGCTTGCGGGTACACAAGCCCCTTACAAGGAATAATGAGATATGCACAAGCAAATTATCATATGGGTTGTGACAAAGTCGCTTGTATTGATGACAAGCAAATTGGGCCGGCTATAGAAGCAGCCCGTCAAGCAGATGCAACTGTTTTAATAATGGGCCTGGACCAATCCATTGAGGCTGAAACCGTTGACAGGGCTGGCTTGCTTTTACCGGGCCACCAACAAGATCTCATTTCAAAAGTAGCAGCAGCCTCAGGAGGCCCAACAATTTTGGTGTTAATGTCCGGAGGGCCTGTGGACATCACTTTTGCGAAGAACGATCCTCGAGTTTCTGCCATCTTATGGGCCGGGTATCCGGGTCAAGCCGGTGGCGCCGCCATTGCGGATATCTTGTTTGGAAGTTCTAACCCAGGAGGTAAGCTGCCTATGACATGGTACCCACAAGAGTACCTTAGAAACTTGCCAATGACAAATATGGCAATGAGATCAAGCCCATCATACCCAGGAAGGACATACAGATTCTACAAGGGCCCAGTGGTGTACCCATTTGGACATGGGCTTACATACACCCATTTTGTTCATAGAGTAGCTAGTGCACCCAATTTGGTGTCAGTTCCGGTGGATGGACATCGCCGTACAAACAACACAAACTTGGGGAACAAGGCAATTAGAGTGACTCATGCACGGTGTGGGAAGCTCTCCATCACTATTCATGTGGACGTTAAAAATATGGGCTCAAGAGATGGCACTCACACAGTGTTAGTGTTCTCAGCTCCCCCTGCCGGGGGTGGTAATTGGGCTCCACAGAAGCAACTTGTGGGCTTTGAGAAAGTCCATGTCCCTGCACAGGCCCAAGAGCGAGTCCAAATCAAGATCCACGTGTGCAAGCTGCTTAGTGTAGTGGACAAGTCCGGGATTAGGAGAATCCCAATGGGGGAACATAGTCTTCATATTGGTGATGATGTTAAGCACTCAATTTCACTTCAAGCACAAGCACTTGGGATTATTAAGTCTTAAATCATTGTCTATTATTCATAGTGCAAAGGCAAACTGTTCATAGATTCATCCTTAAAGAATTGTATTCTAGAACTCTCTTCTCCTTTAGGATCTGGGGATTATCATTGTAATTGTAAGTTTGATTAAACACATTGGTATTTGGCAATAAGATATCCATGTTCTTGATACGAATCATATTGTTGCTGCAAGAACAAGTTACATGGACCTTGCTTCTGTTCCCTGCATATTATTACCATTATTTTCCTTTTTGCAACCAAACTTGAATGAAGTTGGATTAGTTATAGATTCGTGAAAGTGATTGTAGATGAGAGAACAATAAATGGAATAAGTTACAACTGTACAATCAATATTTATTTCCGGCAACAGAATAAAGCAGAGCATTATTTTTTGGGTTGAGAATGTTGTTACCACGCGCGAATACCAATAGATGCAATAATGCATACTTAAGTAAATATAAACAGTGAGTAGCAAAATTCAATGACTTGCATGCAACGATGACTATAACAACCTACCAGTTACCAGTACCAAGAAATAAATGGGCCTGCACGTTTGAATTGCCTTTTGACTTGGTGTAATAATATATATAGTACCAGTAGCTAAGTGGATATATACGAGTTGAATTCTTTTAATTTTGTTAACTATATAGCTAGGTGTAAGTGCATGCATTAATGTCCTGGATCGGCCGGCACAGAATGTTTACTTAATTGGATTTACTACTACAACAACTAGTAGAATAAATTAAAGTGATGCTTGACTTTGAATTCAAGTTTCTCTTTTCCAAAAATCTATACTTGAAGCTGGGTCGATCCATTGATATGTAAGTAGTAGTGTTAGTTGTTGTTGCGATGGATGGATGCATGGCCTTTTAATCCTTTCTTTCTTTCTTTCTTTCTTTCCCGTAAGCAAAAGGAATAAGGGGATAGATGACAGGGCAGAGGGCAAAGCAAGCAAAGTAGCTAGCTTGGTAGATAGATAAATCAGTGTGACAAGAAAGAGCTTTTCTTCTTTTTTCTATACCAAATTTGTTGTTACTCATCAGAGGGCTAATAATAAGCCTTTACCAAAGATAAAGAGAAGGTTCTTATTGATTAGGGTTAGGGGTATGTCAGTTTCATGAATGCATATGCCATGTGGCATATGAATCGAATCGTTCTCTTAATCTTCACGCTTACTTTAACACACTATACATGTTTCCAATTATTGGGGTCATATATATACGCCTCTCGTTAATCTCTTTTTGTTGTTCAATGACCGTAATTAAAAGCTAACACTTACATACATGCACTATTCAGCTTAATGCTATAAGGATATGTCTCCATTGAATTGAATCACGTGATGGCGACTATTATGGGATTCCATTTCCATGCATTATTAATTATTAATAATAATATATGTGGAAGTCTAATTTATGGGAATTGGGTCAGCCGAATTAACTGGTAAATGGGTGATCAAGCAAGAGGGCCTATATGAATTGTCAATGTCCTACATCCCATAAAATTCAGTTGACCCTATTTTCTATTTTTCATTCAAGATTTCAATTCCATTACACATATATATAATCCTTAAGAATATTAAATTTGTAAATAATATTGTTATGGAGAATAATCGTAGCTTATCTAGAAGTTGCATGCTTGAAGCCTAATAATTCTCCTTGTCAATCGCCGTGTTTGGAATCTGGACATACTAATCAATTGATTGATTTCATCATGAGCATCGGAATAACAGAATATGTCTTCATAAAATATTCAAATTGACTAGCTTCGAACTTGTTTTGATTAATTAAGTACTAATAATAATTACTAGTTTATCTCGTTTGGATATAATTGTTTAAATCTCAACCTCTCCCCCATTTTAATTTCCCGGTTTCTCCAAGAAACCAGAAGAATAATATATGATTGACTATACTATTGGCATTAATTAGCTTTCTTAATCAAACAGATCTAATTCAGTATAATGTTTACCACAAAATTTAGAGTTTGTGTAATGCTAGATTTTCAAAACTAAAATGATCAGTATAACCGTTAAATATATCATTTGAGAACATGTATAAATTTTGATTTGTGCATGCAATAATGTGGCTAAAATTTGAATTTGAATTTGAATTTTGATGCATTAGTCACAGCTGAGATATGAAGAGAACAGAATACAACTTGATTAAGCTGGCCTTGTTGGGCATATAATTTGATTGAAGCTAAGCTAATAAGTTATGTTATATAGTTTCAAAGGCAAATGCAGGGTGCACATGGGTCACCATGTTCACGTGAAATTCCATCCACAAGACACGTGCTTCCCACAGAGGTTCCCTGAACTTTAGCAGACTATACTTTGAATACATAACCACATTTTACCCAGCCATTTAACTCATATAGATAGGAAATAATAATAATTAAAATAATTAAGACTAATAATAAAAATAATTCT
>NC_029790.2:8930635-8936374 GCF_000816755.2 Arachis ipaensis | reverse complement strand
TCGTGTATTTTTTGAAAGATTAAACATTTTTAATTAATTTTTAAAAGATTTAATAATAAATTAATTTACAATATTAACCCAACGAAAGTAAGTGACTTATTGTGCCGCCAAATTAAAGAAAAGAGCATAGTGGCATAGTGCAGAGAGCAAAGAAAAAACCTTATCCACGAAGGGTAGTTTTGATTAGGGGAATCTTTAGGGCCTAACGTCACACTCTGCCTCCTTGTGTCCAAACATGTCTTTGAGAATGGAAGCGTTTCCCATCAATCATCTATTTTAATTTTAATTCCCCAAAGTTTATTGTTTAATCAACCACTAAGATTGCCCATTTATTAATTAATTAATTATATGTAAATGAGGATCTTCTTGTATTGTACAAGCAATAAGCAATATTTAATGGCCACCCTGGCAAAGTGGCACCTTTAAGAGAATCCTAAGTTGGGAATAAGCTTTTTTATTATTTAATATTCTCGACCAACAAGTATTGGATCCCTCGTAATAATAATTTAGCTTGGCTTGCTAGTTACATAACACTTTAGAATAAGACTCCACATACATTTAGTATTCCATCAACTAACAATATTGCTATTAATTCTCACAATTATTTTTGCCATAATCATTTTAGTTAGTTGTTAGATGAAACAAATTAGCAAATTCATTATATATTTTCATCAATTGGTTGAAGAGCGTTAAATAGTGCATCAAATTAACTAACAACTTAATTAGGCTGCGGAATATCAATAATTAAGAAGTTCGGTTTAATGTTATTTTCACATAGTCACTAATTATCAAGAGGAATGTTTGGCGATTATTAGAATTACAACTAAATCAGAGTTGTCTTCATTTCATAAATAAATAATAATGACTCGTACAATATAATTCTGATATCATGCAGTTAGGTGGTGCAACCATATTAATAACATAACATAAAATGGTCCCACTTTTCACATTACTATATATAATGCAGCCTTTTCGGGTTTCTGGTTAAGGCAGTGATAATACAGTTTATTGCAACAAATTCAATTATAGATGATTCAAATAAAAATATACTATATGTTATAGGAGTATCTAGCTGAACTACTAAATAAAATGGGATAAGATAGACTAATAACACAAATTAAACAGTTGAACCAAAACGCAAGAGACTTAAACAGTTAAACTAATTGTTACGATGATTTTACTCAGATTCTTCACACACTCAAGTTAATAAAGAGAAGTTCAGTTTCAACGGTAACGGTTGGTTACGTTCACGTCAGTACTACGATAGTATAATAAAATTCAATTCTCCTTTTAATTAACAAGAATTCAAAGTTGGAAAAATAGTATTATTTTTCATTTGTAAAATAAAGAACATCCAATAATAAAATTCATTAATTAATAATAATTCATAGTTGGAAAAATAGTATTATTTTTTATAAGGAAAAGAAGCGTTATTGGGATACAGAGAGAGTAGTAAGTGATTATTGGCATTTTCTGGTCCACAAGTCAACTAGATCTATAACCGCCCGATGTGATATGCTTCTATGAAGGGCAAAATTAAGTATATAATTCAGGAAAAAAACAGACAAATTTTGCAAACTTTAATTTCCAATAATTTCAAAACATTTTCAGACATTTGTATCCGAATTAAGGGCATCAACATAACCAACCTTACATGTGGAATGGTGGACAACATAATAATTGGCAATAATAGGAGTAGAATGGCAACCAAATAAGGCCAGGTATATATAGTGTTTTAATTTAGGAAGAAAAGAATAAAAATTAGTCAATATAAATTTTAATTGTGTTTTAACTTCTGCATATTCATATCATTTTTTAATTTTTAAATGTGCGAAATTTTTTTTAGGTAAGTATTAACTATTTTTATTCTTCTCAAAATAAAAATTGTGGCAGCAGCAGCAACTAAATTTACCGTGTACGTTAATCATAATTATTCTTGAGGAAGAGAAGGGCTTCATTATTAGCTTGGATAGCCATGTATATTTATAAATGCAACTTTAGTAAATGATTCGTTTTTAACGATACAATTATACAAAGAAAACTGGAAGACAGCATGTGTTGTATGGATTTGTTTTTAAATAAATAAAATAAAGTGAACTCCTTCTAAAATAACATGTAAATTATTTTTTATGACATGACTCATTTTAATTAGGGGTGTGTTTGGGAATACGTTGGAGAGGAGAAAGTGCGTTTATAAAAAATAATATTATAATTTTATATTATATTTTTTAGTAATTAATTAATTATTTATTTAGAAGTGATTTTAATTAATATTATCCAAACAATATTTATTTTATCAAAATTAATTTTAATAAAAATTGCCAAACATAAATCAGGTTGGCACAAACTTACTTCTACCCAAAATCAATTCTACAAAATCACTTTCATTTAAATTTCAGTTTAACCAACGTGAATCCAAACACACACTAGATGTTTAGTTTTAGTTTGAGTTAATTTAATCTAATAAGAGTTAACATCTTAACTAAAGTAGAACTATTTTGTAATTACATATTTTTTTAAGATGGCTATTTATATAATTTTTGTAAATACTTGTTCATTCACATTCATCTCATTTACTTTCAACTTCAAAATATGCACTTTTTTCTTGTCAAAATTATCTCTCTAGCCACCCATAAATCAAATCTAAGTCTTGATAAAGCTAAAATCCAAACTCTTAATGGCAGTTGAAAATATCAAAAATTGGATACTCTCTTAAACTAAGAGAAATACGCAAAGATAGTATAATCAACAAAAGTCCAAATTAGCCATAAAAAATTGTTGTGCCAGATTAACAAGACTAAGCTAACCTTCTTTAGTCGAAATTGCACAATAGCTATTATGATAGGAGCAACAAATAGTGTTATGCAACCATGGTTAGAATAAATCTACACCAAAAACAAATGTAAGAGAATTCTGAGGGAATCGTCAAAATTTTTTTGAACTCTCATCCTAACAAACTTAAGAATGTACATCAATATACGAAATTGCAGCCTCGTCCTTAAAGGCTGAGAGAAGGCAGAAACAGAGACTGAGTGAGAGGGAAGGATAGTTGAGGACGGCGACGTTAGTTGTGACGACAGCAGCGGCGATGTTTTGGAGGTCGGCGACGGCACGACAGACGGAGAGAACAGGACATCCAATGAGGCGGTTATGCTCGGGTGGCGCAACGACGGCGACGGAATGGAGGAGGAGCAACAGGCCGTAAGCCATTACCGAGAATCAGAGTTCATTCTCTGGAAGCATGATTTGGAGAAGAAGCAAAATTCAGTTTTTAATATTTTAATAAATTATATAATTATCCATTTTAAAAAATAATTTAATTACAAAATAGTTTAACCATAGTTAACATAATAACCAATTAAAGATTAACATGTCATAGAGAATAATTAACATATTATAAAAAGGGCAGAGTAAAATTTGCAATAAAATAAATACAAAATTTTCGAATATAAACACGGGTTGAAAATATTATATTTTCCCTTATTTTTCTTACTTAGCTTATCCTCGTAGAGAACGAGTTCGCAACACATGTATCTTATTCTTAGAAAGAACAAGATAAGTAATGACGTATTAAATGTACCACGTGTACAACCGAGATAAAAATAGAAAATCTGCACTAAATGTATTTTTTTTGCAGTGAAGATAAGATATGTTCATAAATATTTTATTTTCTATATATATATATATCGTGTTGTGGAGAAGAGTTGTAACCTCTTCTCATTTTGTCACTTTGACTTTTTAAAAATTCCTTTTAAGATTAAGAGAGTTTTGGAGAAATTCTTGAGTTTTTTGCACTTTTCAATGATGCAAGTACGTTCTCCAGAAATTAATAAATTAAATACGAAAATGCCATATTATGGAAGTGCTTGATCCTAAAAATTTGATATCGGCGTTAGTTAAATTTTTTTAATTTTATTTTAGTTATTATTTTTAAAAACTTAGTTTAGGTAATAATATTTGTTTGAAGTACGTATTTTGGTAAGTAGTTAATATAATATTTTATTTTAGTTTATTTTAGTTAATCTTTCATTCTAATTTAGTTTAGTTAGTTAATTTTTTTTACAAGATATCTATGTTAGGATGGAATAGTTAGTTAAGCAGTGATATTATTTTTAAGTTTTAAATGTGTTGTTGTTAAAAAAAATGGTAGAAAAAATATTTTTTATTATATTTGTATCTGTTTAAGTGGGTTTTGTTACAAAACATGATTTATGTCATACATTTTTATAGAGACTTGGGATGTTTTAGTCAAGGAGAATCAGTGCTACACTATGTGTTACCGCCTGATATTCTGATATTATACTTCAGAGAGGTTAGCTTTGAGTATGTGGTCAGCTCAAGACTTCTTCTTCAAAAACACCTTCCGTCTTTGTCAACAGATGGTGCCCCAATCCAAAACACATACATTCCACCTATCATGGGAGGTGTACTCTAAGATGTTGCCTATCACCTGAAGTTGCATACAGATGTATATGCTTCAAAGACACCTAGTTGAGCTCTGCTTGTATCGACAATAATACTTTAGATAATCAGACTTCTCACAACCTTATACTCCGTAGCTTGTCGAATACTATAATTCTTCATTCCATTTGCACAACTTTCTTGCTCCTGAATCGATGGCCCACCTTAAACTCAACGCTCCCATCCAATTTGTAATAATCTCTTACACCACCAATGCCGCAAAACGAATCCTCATCCATTTTCTCATGGTGCAGTGTGTGATAGTGACTAAGCACACTAGATATATATGTTAAGCATAGAAAGCGGTGGCGATAACCGAAATTTTCATCCCAGCAGAGTATCTACTACAAACCCATCCTCTTTAGAGCTACCAAAAGACCATTTGGTCTTAGGCTCTTAGCGATATAATCCTCATTTGACTAAGAGTTCTCCTCCAGGTGTTCGCTTGGTGTAGTCTAATGCAACGAAGATATAGTACTCGGTGTTCCCAATGTTAGAGATATAAATGAGCCAGATCCACCGTCATTAATCTCACAAGCCTCATCACATAGCTTCATGACCTATTTACTAAGATTCTCTCATGAACCTCGAACATCACATGCACATCACTACAAGAAAAACTTTGAGTACCGTATGATTTACTGTAAAAAAAAAACAAAAAAAAATCAACGGTAATTAACTTACCATCGGATGAAATCAAATGGTATAAACCTCGCTGGTAAATATTTACCGTCAAAATTTTTTCGTCCGATGATAATTATCGTCGGATTTAGTAATGGAATATAGCTAGCATGACAATGGAATATGTTGGGCTCTGATATTATTATATATGATTGATTCCGTTGAGTGATAGCTTTCAGTTCATCTCAATGCTAGTCCTTCCCATAGTTCCTTAGCTCGCAGGATAATCAAAAAGTGCTAGCTTTAATAATATAATAGAATAGAATAAAGCACTGTCGTATGATAGTATTCAAGATCGAATGCTTGCCCTATTGCTTATTGGCGAGGAAGAAATCAAGAACAAGAACTAGGAACAAACTTTCAGACAACTCAACTGGGAAAGGGATAACTCTTTCTGCCCGACAAGAGTTCGTCAAAGAAAGCATTATTCATAAAGTAAGGGCTTTAACTGGCCTTCCTTCCGCCACAAAGACTGATGCGGGCGCCCTTCTCTTGTCGTGAAAGAAGTAACGAAAGGGAAGACATTTAGATGGTACTATTACCCAAGAAATAAGCTACTTATTAGTAAAACGAGTTCCTTTTTTTGCTGTAAATAGG
>NC_029790.2:8930186-8930545 GCF_000816755.2 Arachis ipaensis | reverse complement strand
GTATAAACCCCCTCCATCATAAAGATCTAATTGTACTCAAGAAGGATGCTTTTATATGAAACAAAGCATTAGCCCTAGGAAAGAAAGTGCTTGCTCACAGGCATTTTATGGAATAGACCTCTCGGTACCAGTAAAGAAATAGCGGGTCTTTACTATAATAGATGAGCCCCTAGTAGATGAGCTTATATTGTAAGTAATTGGCATTCTCGAATAGACCTCTTGAAGAAAGGCCTCCTTCTATAAAAAAATATGATTAATTACCTTCTTTAAGCAATTAGAACGATGAGGATAGACTCTAAATGGATCAAATTCAAAGGCGTGCCTTTACCGTGGGAAATTTTCTGACGGTAATATTAGCA
>NC_029790.2:8921721-8929740 GCF_000816755.2 Arachis ipaensis | reverse complement strand
TTTGACTGTATTATTACTATCGAAATATTTCATCGGTAATTCCGACGGTAGGATTTTTTATTTTTTAAATTATCTTTATTTTTCTATCCATCTCTAATGTACCCTGATAATTAACAATTGAAATAGTGCTTTAAACCTGATATGAAGTACGAAAATTATAAATTACTAATATGGAATGATGGTAACTGAAATATCTGAAACAATGCTAACTGTGTTACATTCACAGAACTATGTTTACATTCACTGAAATATATATTACAAATACGCAAAGTTTCTTAAAGAAATACATATCACAGAACTATATTTAAATTAAGCCTAATCAGATTCATCATCTTCTTTCTCTTGTTCACCATCCTCCTCTTCCGAGGTAGTTTCTTTATTAGCATTGAACTGCTCGTCTTCCTTTTCTTCATCGCCATTGACCCCGTCTTCTTCTTGAAGATCGTCGTCCTCTGGTGGAAGTGTGTCAGCATCTAGTCCAAGGTCAATGGTATCATCATCCATAACAGCAGCCTTAAGGGTGATTGGCTATTGGTATCAACGATCATTTTCAAAGGAGTTGGGTCCTCAATCTGGTAAGGTTCCTGACCCTCTATACTATTATCAGACTCGATGCGGCCTCTTGACTTAGTCTTACCACAACCACCCAACTAGACTTGCATGAACCCAAATAAGGCAAATAGTATACCTTTTGTGCATTTTGAGGTAGTATAAGAAGGATCGTAGAGCCTATATTTTCTGGTTACATGAACTTCAGTGATTTCAGAGTCTTTGTACTTTCATATTCCTTATCGCGAACTTGGATCATACCATTCACATTTAAACACACACACCTTGTATTAGTGTGATAGAATATTGTAATTCAGTTATGTTGTGCAACACACAAAACCAATTAAAATAACCCCACCTAAATCCCACGAACCCAAACTCAGGTGTTATCTATTTTATTTCCAATTGACCACTGTAAGGTATAAAACCGATATCCATTAACATTGTAATTTGGGTAGCTAGTGGCCTTATTCATTGAGCCCTAACTAAATGCAACTAGTTTTAAATTTTTTGTGTCAGTTAGCTGCACGATGACATATTCTCTTAACCAACGTGGAAAATTATTCAATGAGGTCTCAGGATTTGGCTCTTGGAATAACCTATATGATAGAATAGGATAACGAAGTTTTAATTAGATTAAGAAGTTAGTATCTTACTAATTGTAATATTTACGCAGACTTAAAAAACTCAAATGAGGTAAGATGAAATTTGGTCACAATTAAGCAATACATGCTGATGTGCGGCGTCAATTTCCTTCTGCCCTAACCAGTACTCACTACCGCACCCATTGCAGTCCCTTATGGCAAAAAGATTGGATATGTTATTCCACTTGATGAGGATTCTCCCCTCTTTTTTATTCCTTGTAACCCTAGTTCTACGTGACTCAACATGAGACTGAAAATATAATGAGCAAAATGCGAAAGTTTTCTTAGCTAGGAATGCTTCGCAGATGCCGCCCTCAATCCGAGCTCTGTTTTTTACGGTGCGCTTGAATAAACCAATCATCCTCTCAAATGGGTACATCTACCAAAATTGGACCGGCCTAAATAACTTTGCTTTGTACGATAGGTGGGCTCCTAAATGTTCCATAACATCAAAAAAGGACGGAGAAAATATCATCTCTAGCTTACAAAGTATAATGAGAATGTTCTTGTTCATGACTGTGAGGTCGTTAATGTTAAGTTTCGTAGCACATAACTCCATAAAAAAACTCACTTATTTATGTGAGGGGTTTCTAGATGTTGGCTGGAATTTCTCTGAAAGCGACAAGAAG
This sequence comes from Arachis ipaensis, assembly GCF_000816755.2. Taxonomy (NCBI): domain Eukaryota; kingdom Viridiplantae; phylum Streptophyta; class Magnoliopsida; order Fabales; family Fabaceae; genus Arachis; species Arachis ipaensis. The sequence goes on along the minus strand of NC_029790.2, from coordinate 8,927,918 downwards.
CAAGGACTCCATGAAGACGTGACAATCATGACTCTTTAACCTAGCAAGTCTACCCTGTGACACATTTGTACACTTGCCCAAGTTAGAGGTGTAACCATCAGGAAACCTTAATCCTCTAATATACTTACAAATATTTTGTCTCTACTCCTTTGTTAGAGCAAACACCGCTTTTGGTTTAGTTCACCTCCCGTTATCAAGTCTCTTTAGGTTCAGATCTGACCGCCTGCAAATGTCCATCAAGTCTAACATAGCTTTATCGTTGTCCTTTGTTCGCTAATCGTCCATTACTGTGTGCATGATGTTATTAAACATATTTTTTTCAATGTGTATCACATCAATACAATGTCGAACCAAGTTATCTTTCCAATAAGGCAACTCCCAAAATATACTATGTTTAGTCTAATTATGCTTCCTGTCGTATCCCGAAGGTCTCAAACCTGCTCCGTTATCGATGATCCTTGGGATTCTACTAACACCATGCCAAACTTGCCTACCACCTAACCTCACGGGTGCCTCTTCTTGTTCAGTTGTATTCTTTTTAAATGAGTCCTTGTTGCGTCGAAAAGGATGATCCATGTCAAAGAATCTTCGATGGCAATCAAACTATGAATTTTTATCACCATTCGTCAACCAAAATGCCTTTGTATCCTCCATGCAATTGGGACATGCCATTCTGTCCTGAGTGGATGAACCTCACAATATGCCATATACAGGAAAGTCTTCAATGGTCCACATCAATGTCGCTCGCAGCTGGAAGTTTGTCTTCATCGAAATATCATGCATTTGTACTCCATGGATCCACAACTCCTGTAACTCATCCACTAAGGGCTATAAAAAGACATTTATTTTGGCCTTTGGATTGTTGGGACTAGTATGATGCAAGTTAAGAACATGTATGGGTGCTTCATGCACATTTCGGGACCCAGGTTATAAGGTGTCAGGACTACGGACCAACAAGAGTACACGTTACCGAAATTGGCATTTGTTACAAACTCGTCAGAGCATCAATCTACCCTAACATTCCTGGGCTCACTCGCAAAAGTAGGATGGACCCAAACAAAATGCTTCCAAGCTTGTCCGTATGACGGATGCGTCATGATTCCACCATCTCTCTTGTTACTACTATGCCAGGCCATGTGAGGGGCTAAACTCATCGATGCATACAATTGTTTCAACTTAGGCATTAAGGGCAAGTAATGCATCTGTTTCATTGGAATTCTCTTTAACCGACATTTACCAATTTGTTCTCTCTCGACTTGGAACCTCGGTGATCTACAAAATCTGCATTTATTAAGGTTTGCATTCTCTTGTAATACATCATATAATCATTCAAATAATAATCAATTTTCATTGCATTTAGACCCAATTTCGAAACTAGCTTCTTTGCTTCGTAGTGGTTTCAGGGAATACCAGTTGACCTTACAGGTACCAGTTCGTGGCCCACTTATCAAAAGACTATTGGGTATGATTTGACTTTGACTTAATATTCATCATTCTAACAGAGACAGACAACTTCGAATGAATGCTCTCCTTGTACAAAGGTTTCGCAGCAGATTCTAACAAATGATAAAATCTATTCGCTTTCGGGTTATGCTCTTCTTCAGCCTCTTCCAATTTCATAACATCTGTTGCATCGCACACTATCTCGTTGTATCTTTTTTTGGTTAGCCTCCTAAGTCATTTTATCCATGTTTAGGTCTCTCACCATTCGGACCCTCGTTGATTGACAACCAGACCTATTCAAATTCGAGGCAGACTGGTTAATTGTCTGCTCATCCACTTCTTCGTATTCCATCCAATACACGTCATTGAACCCATTATGGTAGAGGTGAAGCGTTATGTCCGCATGTCCTAACCACTTAGTCAGCTGACACTTTTGACACAGATACCTAGACATCCCTTCAGACATAAACAGTTTCATGCTGAAGACATGCGCGACAAACATGTCAATCCCCTCAAAGAATTCGGGTTTTAAATCCTCCGACCATCGTTACCCCTCTCATATGTCCATAGACGATGACTTTGAATCATATTGAAACACACACCCTAAAATTCAATGAACAACAAAAATTATTAATTTTTTTAGAAAATTCGACAGAGTGTCCCCTATAATTAGAATCTTCCGCCGAATACAATTATCATTTTCTGACAAACCAAACACGTTTTAAACAATTTAAACGATAATTCGGCAGAACTTCTCCTTAATTCAATGACATCCATCAAATGAATATAACAATTTTCATATAGGAAACAACTATATGCATAAGTTAATAACATACAGGCATTCAATAAAACATCAAATCCTAATCATTCTAGTGTGCAATCCCTTATAACTCTACAATTTATCAGTAAAGAAGGGTTTTGAGAAGGCGCACTATGCGACCTTCTCTCACTTCCGTCCTAAAACTCTATCCTAGAAAAAGTAAGTCCAACATAAAATTTAAACAATTTATTATATTCAGAGATAGAAAACCAACTTAAAATATTACTATACAGACAACAAAAGAAGAAAACTCCAATTAAGCTCAGAGAAAATAGCACCGCACTAATAAAAAGGAATACTTATTAAATTCACAAGTTGAAACTAATTCGAAAACTAATTTAAAAAAAAAATAGGTAAAACTCATTATTCCAATTAATTAAAACCTAATCTTTAATTCAACTAAACTAACCAGAGGCATGCCAAATTTAATTTTTTACTTATATTAAATTAACACAACAACTACTAATAACATACTTCATTAAACAAATTTAACTACTTAATTAACAACAACCCTAGCAAAATATTAAACTCACAAAATAATATGAAAAAATATAATAATCATACTAACAAACCAATCTGATGATAATGGCTGCAGTCTCATATATATTTTGTGGTGACAGAGGCAGTGGTGACGGCGAGTTGAACACTTACCCCGGCAATAGAACAACGGAGACAACAACAGCATATTCGATGAGTACGTGCAACAGCAGTGACAACTGGTGCTCCAGGCGTAGTGGCGATGTCGACGACAAGCTCTGGCGGTGGCCACAGTGAGCGCTGCACAGCAGCGGTGAAAGCAGATGAGAAGAGAGAGAAAGAGGGAGAAGAGAGAGAACGGCGTCATACAAATGAGGGGGACGGACTTCATGTTTGAATTTAACCCCAATTTTACGATGGATTAATCCGATGGTAAATTACCAAAGCAATGTGTTTTATTAAATGAAGATACCGTCGGATTATTCCATCGCAAAATTTGACAGTAGAATTGGCGCGCGTGACTTTTGTCTTCGCGCTAACAATTACCGTCGGATTTAGCGACGAAAAATTTATTCCGACGGCAATTTTTTATGGCGACAAATTTCTTCTGCTTTCTGTCAAAAAATCCGACGCTAAATCTGCCGATACATATCAACACTAATTCCAACAATAAATTCGACGATACTGAGCATTTTTATTATAGTACATGTTCATCACCTACAATCTAAAAAAAACTTGAATTTAAAATCTCGATTTGCCAAGACTATGAAGAACTTCTACCCAATCCTCTTAACCTTCCTCCAACCATAAACAAGCCCCACATCTTCATTCATATCATCAGAGTTTTAAGAGTATCAATCTAAAGAGTTCGAAATAACATGGAGTTAGAAGATTTAAACACAATTCTTTTGTCAATATTTCTAATACAACTGCTTGCATAAACACTCACAACAATATATTTATTACTAGACATGTTAAGAGAATATAAAGAGAGAATTAAACACAAAATACGAACGGTTGATATTCGTTGAACCCGTAATTATATCTGTAAATATTGAATTTCCAATAATTTCAAAACATTTCAGACATTTGCATCCAAATTAAGGGCGTCAACGTAACCAACCTTACATGTGGAATGGTGGACAAGGTAATAATTGGCAATAATAGGAGAAAAATGGCAACCAAATAAGGCCAGGCATATAAAGTGTTTTAATTTAGGAAGAAAAGAATAAAAATGAGTGAATATAAATTTTAATTGTGTTTTAATTTCTGGATATACATACCATTTTTAAAATTTGAAAGGTGTGTGAAATTTTTGTTAGGTAATTATTAACTATTTTTATTCCTTTTGAAAATAAAAATTGTGGCAGCAGCACCATTATTCAATTTGAAGGTGTACCTTAATCATAATTATTGTTGAAGAAGCTGAGAAGGGGTTTATTATTTGCAAGGATAGCGATGTATATTTATAAATGCAAGTTTCGTAAATGGATGGTTTTAATAATACAAAGAAAACTGGAACACAGCATGTGTTGTATTCAGAACGGAAACTTAAATGAGTGCTTGACATGTTTGCATGCTAGCCTGTTTATGTTTAATAATAATAATTCAATTCCCTGGTCCTCATTTTTCATACAAACAGACAAACATACAAGCATACACTTCATTTATATGTTTATATCAAAACTCCTAACCATGAATTTACAAATACCCCACTTATCATGTCATTGTCTTTCCCGCGCATTTCCCTCATAACGGATTTTCATAAAAACGACCCATCTATAGGCTTCACAATCCTATACTTATATCTTAATTAATGAAGCGAATTAGAGCTTTATTTAAAGATTTGTTATTAATCCATAGATTATAAGGAAATTCGAATTTCTGATACTTAAAGGAAGGTGAAAACTCAGGTGAAGTTGATTTCACGTGAAGTTGATATCTGAGAGCAGTTAGATGAAAATTTAGTCAAATCATCTAACTGTTCTCATATATCAACTTTACATAAAGTCGATTACACATGAGTTTTCACCTTAAAGGAATCTAAGCTGCTTTGGTTATATATACGAGGAAAAGGATAGATACATGTACATGGGCTGTGATGGGATGAGGGAAGATGAAAGCCATCAGAATGAAATGAAATAAAATAATAATAATAAAGGTTGGGGTCCCTCGGAGCTTAGGTTGATGAAGCTTTTAGCTGTTCCAGCGTAGCAGAAACAAACCATAATTTGTAGACACATCCCCACACCCTCACATGCATGCCCTATCTTCATCATCCAAACATTACTAATGCAATACTATCTCACCTTTCCTTCCTTTAATTTCCATCCTTCTATTTACATCATAATAATAATAACAACAATTTCGACCTTATTCAACACAATTTCCTCCCAGATATAAAAGACACAATTATTCAATGGCATCTTGTCTTGATCATCTTTTGAAAAAAAAGTTAAATTCCTTTTCTTTTTCGAGGGAGATTAGATTAGATTAGATGTTCAATTAATTAGTTTTCTCTGCATGTATGAATCTCGTTAATTCTCTGATGCATTCAAGGTTGTATATGTATGTACGGAAAACCCTAATTTAGTGCCACTAAAACGTGCTTATAATGTTGTTATGATTGAATAAGGAATCATGGATTATTGTAGGTGAATGACAAGTTGTGAAATATCTTTGAAATGATAATTGAAAGTAATGAGTATTAAGTCATATAATTAAAATTATTGAGTGGACAAGAATTTGTCTTTGCTTGCGAAGCGCAACGAAGAAGATATATATCGTATTACAGCAGGCACAGTAGTGACATGTGGTTGGTTGGAATAAAGTTTTAAATTCAAAGGCAAGGCTCTTTCATTCGCATCCTTTCATACAAGCTCATCTACCTTGTTAAATTAATTAAAGCCACATTGGATTTAATATTCATCATGCCTATGCTTAATTAGTTTATAGAGTGACTCATTCCAACATTACTATTTTTTTTTTTTAGGAATGTTAGGGCAACAACTTTTGTAATTTGTAACCATCAACTAGCTATTAATGATGGTTTTAATAGTGTGAGATTTTATTCAATGACTTATTTTTCTTTGCTGATTACATGCTGGTTAGAATTTAACAAAGTTGCTGGCCCTAAACTTTCCCTTAATACCACATGTATTATTGTGTTTCAAACATGATATTAAAAATAAGTTAATTGGTTAATAAAAATCCAGATATATTTAGTACCAAAAAATAGCTAAAAGATCAAAAGACTTTATCTATCACGGACGTCGTCGGACTGGTTATTTACAATCAAGGTGTGATGCATGTGAAATTATGTCGGATATGAGTGAGATTCGTAATAATTGAACTCGGAATAATCTATCTATTTTTTTTTTAATAAAATAAATTATAAACAATAAGATCGTTATTAATTATTTAAATAAATTTAATTATTTATGATTTATTTTATTTA